>NW_021680885.1:89209-104419 GCF_001412515.2 Diachasma alloeum | reverse complement strand
CTAATTTTTGGTGGGACTCCGGCCACTTTTTCGGGGGATTCCCGTAAAAATTAGTGTGCCACATGCGAATTCTCCGATGACTCCCTGTTATGTCCCAGCGTTGGTGAACAGCACACTAATTTTTGGAAGGATTCTCACAAAATTACGATGTATTTTTTTCTCCGTGTACAGTGCGGGAAACCCGATCCACTGTCTTTGGTTTCTTCCACACGTGTAAAATCGATAGCGCCATGATTCTCATTTCGTTTTGTCTTGAGGTAGTCGAGACAAATCAATTTGATGGGGTCTAAGGGCTTGGTCTGTAGTTTGATACAGAATGAATTCGTTCGAGGTGTATCGATTGCTGGGAGGATGACTCGTATGTTTAATTGAGATCCGATGAATGTTGAAATTCGTGGCGAGTTGGGAAAGATTTTCTGGCGTAAAATATTTTATCTAAATCCGAAAATGTCTTCAATCATGTACGGAAGTATTTTGATTCAAGTGTCATGATATTCTTGAATAAAAATTCGATATCAACTATAAATCAATTTCATATTTAACTTCATTGAATTTGATTTAAAGAATAAAAAACACTTCAATCACAGAGAAAAAAGTTTCTAGTTTCTAGAAACAAATTATAGATTTTAAGATTTTAAGAGAATAAGAAACTGGTTACTTAATTTTGGGCGGGAAAATAAATTAAATTAGCCCTTAAATTGGCTACCAAAAACCTACCTATTTCAAGTTAAAAATGTTTTTAAATTAAGAACCTTGGCGTTCTTCAACTGAGAACATTCATTCAGCATTAGATAAGACAAGATAGCAGGTGATATACTTTAAATAACAATGGATTTATAAACATCAGTAGATTAATTCTAAAAGAGCAAAAATCATAAATTCAAGATAGAAGAATAATTAATATTCATCGTTTGAGAATCCGGATGGCCTTGATTCAATAATCCTAAAATTCTTATTGTAAGAATCCAAAATTTCTGAATTTCAGTGATAAATTTCCTTGTAATAACAAAGTGCCTGAATATAAGTTCAATTATACTAGATTTAATTCAAAATTCAATTGATTTGTAGGATGCTTCATACGCTAGATTTTTATTGAAAATATTTTTTACTAAAAAATGGAAACTTCTTTACCTTATAATTAAGTACAAGTAAATCGTTAATTGACATAAGTGGAATATGATATATTGGTTGATAATTTAATCATCTAAAAAATTAAAAGTCAGAGTAAACGCCATATTGTAGCGTCTCACTACATCCTTACATGCGGACACTGGTTGAGGACAAGCATATGCATTTACTATTTCACTTGCACCATCAGTGCCACGCGTATTTCCCTATTCGCCAATCGTAAAGATATTCGGGAGTCTCGTCGATACCTTTCGGTGCGAATATAATTCAGTACTGTTCATATCGGACACTCGATCGGATCGCACTATTTAGTCTTCATTTTCGTATTATATATTAACGTAGCAATAAATTGTAATTATTAATTTAATTATGCTGTTAAGGGATTATTATCTTCCCGCCAAAACATTAATCCCTACAATATGACCTTGTTCAGAATCATCTCGATTTTATAGTTGAAACAATGACTTCAGTGGAAGTATAAGTTACTAAGTTTTTCCATTTCTGCACAGATTTGTTTTGAGAAAATTTCAAAATTTCAATCTAGTTTTCTCTACAATCTTGGAGGGGTCTCAAAAGACTCTTCGATTCACTCCAATTGCATTTATTACACGAAGGAATCCAAGTACCTGGCTTTATAAAAGTAGCAAAACACTGTAAATCGGATATTGTCTCTTCATCAACTACGCAGTTATCTCAAACACGATTGATTTTAGAACAAAATATCAAAGATAATCTTTATAGTCAATAAAATTATCTCCAAAAGATCACATCGCAGCATTTTCTCTCAGAATCACTCCTTCTCGACATATTTACATAATTAAAAGTTTTAGACATGTAAATAATTGATGATTACCTTTTACTACTTCAACACAGAATTCGCTTCAATTGTATTTCAAAACTTGATTCAAGTTTTTTTTTGTATTTTTTGTATTCTTTGGAGGGATTCTGAGTTTGTTCGGTCCACTTCAATTGTATTTGTGGGATCTACTCGAGGAATGCGAGTACCTTCCTGTTCGCTTTCTTCAAATATCTCCTTCTCATTCTCTCGAAACCGGACGCGATTTCGTTTGGTCACGGACAAGGTCGTTACTCGACAGGTCGCACAAACCGTGGAGCCCTGGTAGCAGACAGTTCTCATTCATCTTTTTCCTCCCCCTTAATTTTTTTCCATCCTCGGGTTCCTACCTGTTTCCTTTCAACTTTCCTGTTCGCTTCATTGATCTCACTGCTCCGTGAGCACACAAACTCCACTTTTTCGGCTCACTCGTTCGTGAAACTCTGGTGTAAACCGTGGTGTCAGGGGAGGGGAAGTTTGTTTCGACAGGAAATGGAGGAACCGCCGCGCGCCAGTGATGAGAATCAGAAAAACTGTGGTGAAGGAGTTTTGCGTGACGGGGAGGGTTCTTAAGAATTCTGGGACTTGTGGGTTATCGGGTATCTTTATGATCTCCCTAGGCTGATAATAAAATGTGTCCTTAGGCTCTAATTGGGTCTTCACTGCAAATTAGCTAGTAAATAAATTCAACAGGTTAAGGAGGGATTATTAAAACGGCATTTCAATGTATTGATAACATTGAATGATCTAATTGCACATTTTTAATTATTGTAATTATGGTCAAAACATGGTTCCCGGATGTAAACGAAGATAATGTTGTTGAATGAACGAATTTACATGCTTCTGAAAGCATAACATTTCACTAATTGCATAATTATCTCAATAATACGGAAATCCCCGGTCGGGTAGAATGGTAAGATCTAACCATTTTGAAGACTTGATCATCATCGTAATGTACTCAACCGGGTCGAAGCGATGTCAAATAACAATAACAAAAAAATGATACGGAAATCAGGACACAAAAAAAATTGAAAAAAAAATCTTCTGTTGAAAACACTTACTCTGGAAGATATTTGTTAATTGATATCATGCATGCACTGAGAGAAATATCGTCATAATATCACAAAACTAATTCCTTGGGCCAAATATCTCATCTCTTGAAGATAATTTTTTTTTAAAGGCCTTTCGGTTCCACGGAGAATCGAACTCATAACCTTTTACACACTAGACTTGCTTCTAGCCCACTCGGCCACCGACGTTGGTTAAACATAAATTTCTTGGGATAAAAATTCCGGATCATGTCTCAGACAATGTCAGATTGCGATGAAGTGTTCATGATTTGAACATGAACGTTTCATGATAAAGTGAAAATTTTTCGCCACAAGAAATCGGATTTTTCGTGTCAGAAGATGAGAAAATGACTAAAAATATTAAAAGCTTCGATTCAGTGAATCATGAATCAGAGACTTTCATGTTGAATGAATAGAAAGTTTATGCAGAGGAAAACTTCCAGATATTAAAAATATATATAACCGTCGCTTACGTTCAATCATTTTAAGTTCGAAGGGAAGCAATATCTTCTTTTCTTTCTGTCAAACTATTCTTGTCTTTTAAGGAATATTATCTCATTTCGAAAAAAGACATCACCTTTTTATACAGTAATTTGCTCCTCAGCCTGAAGAGCACCGATTTCTTGTCTGAAACCTACCATAAATTGATCAAATATGTGTGCGATGTTTTTCGCCGAAGAAATAATTTTTGTGATAAGGTAGCGGAGGCAGTTTCTGATCAGTAGGTAGTACTTGATCACTCGGCTATTTATTTATTAAGTGCGAAGTTTGAGTTGAATTGATCAAGAAGGTAAAACCAACAGTGCAAAGAATAAAATCCCTGCTTTCGCTAGTGATCTCATTGTGGCAGTGGTACCACTGTAAACTGTCAAAAATAAATGGTAAAAGCGCGCGAACGCGGGAAACGGCCATTTTCGCCGTTTGCTTGTGGAATGAGCTAAGTGTGTACCTGAAGCTTCAGCACTCAAATTTTACCATGTAAGTACCGAATGATCATAAATATGATATAAATCTCAAGTTAAATCATAGGAGAACAACTCAGAATGATAAAAAATAGATAAAAAAATTATTTTCAATAATTACTGTGGTGATCAGTAACTGTCGCCTGAATTCTAACCTGTCGGTATTTGTTGATCGGAGGATTCATGAGTTGTCAGCTCGGATTAATTGAGGCCAACTGACAGTTGTTTAAGAAAATGTCAGTTTAATAATCTGTCAATGTAAATATTCACCCTATCTTTCCCTCATGGTGGTAATTATCGTTGTTGTAACGATGAAAATAGTATCGAAAAATGGTGGGATGCCACGAGTTGATTTTCATTGAATAAATGTGAAATTTAGGCTAAAAACTACCTCTGATTATTTATTAATAATAAAAAAAATAATTTAATGATCAGTTAGAGATGAAACAAGTAGGAAATTAAGTCATTATTCTCCTCATCCCAATGATCAGAAACTGCCTCCACTCGTGATCACAAACTACCTCATGCGACTAAATCGTGATCATAAACTACCGCCAAGGTGGAATTTTCTTAATGTTAATTTTTTATTAATTATTTGATATTTGTAGCTCAAAAGTGGATTTTTAATTGATGTTAAATGTCTGTTTTACACTTTAAAAGAAGTTTCACTCCGTTTTTATTTGCTGTTTTCTCATTTTTCACCTTAACCTNACCGCCAAGGTGGAATTTTCTTAATGTTAATTTTTTATTAATTATTTGATATTTGTAGCTCAAAAGTGGATTTTTAATTGATGTTAAATGTCTGTTTTACACTTTAAAAGAAGTTTCACTCCGTTTTTATTTGCTGTTTTCTCTTTTTTCACCTTGACCTCAGCCCGCCGAGCTTAACTGATCAGAAACTGCCTCCGCTACCTTATGTCGATTTTTCTTTTAGTGTAAAATCTCCCGTTGGCTTGGCGCAGTGGGTAGGTTCGTTGCCTCACATGCGAAAGGTTCCGAGTTCAACTCCCGGCCGGGTAGAATGGTGCAATCTAACCATTTTAAAGTCTTGATCATCATCGCAGTATACCCTAACCGGGTCGAAGCGATGTAAAATAACGATAAAAAAAAAGTGTGAAATCTACATTTTACGAGTATTTCAAACATTATCTCCAAGACTTCGATAAGAGTTTTTAAGATTCATACTGAAATAAGCTCCTCAAAGCGACGATTATGGAGGGAATTACACTAAAAAACTGCGTCATTTTGCAATTATCAGTTGCGAAATTTTATCACGTTATTAACCCCTCACGGACGGGGCCCTTTTGTTATCAAGCGCGTCGGACGCTTAATATCACTCAAATCTGATCGCTTTTTATGAACGGATAATAGTAAAACCGATACGTAATTGAACCAACAGTATCCCTTTTACCAATGTTGCGTGTTTGGTTAAATTATTATCGATAGTTTCGGAAATATTCAATTTCCAAGAGAGCCGTCCATTTAGACTAGGGTCGCGGTCGGGCGGCGACCTCGTACGTAAAGGGTTAATTTTCATGTTTTGATATCTTTGCATGAACCAATCACAAATGTTCAATTATTCTGATTATCACCAAAAATTGATGCCGGAAAGTAAGTGACGATAATTCTCCTGAATAAACGAATTTACGTTCTTATGGAAACAATATTTTATTAATTGCCTGAATATCTTGATAATGATTTTCAAATGCCAACCACCTTCGCGAGAAATCGCTAAGTTCGTTCTTCGCGTTAAATCGTGATGTTGTTACATCGTTGAGACAAATGTTACTTAAGTTAAAATTGAAGTTTTTTTTTGTATATAAATCAGGACAACAGATTGGAAACAATGTCTGCAGCTATCTCCTTTTAAAAACAGTTCCCATGAATAAGATTTATCATTTAACCGGATGCATGAAATCGACATTTTTTAAATGATTTTACTACTCTCGGGGCTTTTATGGACTTATCACCAAGTAAGACATTATCCACGAGACTTTAATATGAATCTGTACACTCAGATTCAAATTAGTTGTTAATTGAAAAGATTCGTATTCTGTAGAGGCAATTATCAGACCGAGATTTTCACATTTGCTCCAAGAATTTTCTGTTGAGTTCCATAAAAATTTGTGAATAATAATGTGAATAAATTTTCATCAAAAATGTTTTGATAGCAATGAATGATCTAATGAGGAATGTCAAGTTATTTTATTTAGCGTGTCAAAAAGGAAGATAATTTTTTTGATCAAATGAATTTACCGTTCTCCGTATAACATTTGATATCTGAATTGATGCATAAAATCTACAATTTTACTGATTTCGCTGCATTTTCGATTGACTACCATTACCAATTGATAATCACAATGCTCATAAAAATTCTGTGACATTGTAATCGCCAGCTGCACAACCTGAGAACCCTCACGAAAAGAATTCACAAAACCACCAATTGGAATTAAAGTTTATGAATATACAAATTTCCCTTTCCAATTCAACAAATTAATGAACCCATTACTACGCAAGGAAACCATTATCCCCATAACACTGATAACATTTTGTCCTCCAAGTTTAATTGCCCCCTAATGATCCCTTAAATAACAGTGAAAACTTTGAAAGAAGTAACCAACGCCAATTTCCAAAGTTTCATAAAGCACTAATGAATCCCATTACAAATTTAAAATGATTACAATCTTTATAAAAATTTGATTGTATTGGAATTGTTTGTTGCAGGAGTTGGGGCACTCTCACGCCTTGGCAATTGTGCAGGGGGCGGCACAGGGATTCGAAAAAAACACGAGAAAATGAAAAAAAGAAGCTGGACGATAGAAACGAAGAAGAACGTAGGCTGGTATTACAACAGCGACAACGATAGAAAGAAAACGGATGAGTGAGAACGATGTATAATAGAAAGGTAGGAATACCTGGAGGCTGGGGGAGTCGAGGTGTGTTGGTGGTCCTGGCGTGTTTTGTCGACGTGACGAATATTTCACAGAACTCTCTCTCTCTCTCTTATATTTTGTGATTGTAATTCTCTAACCTGGGGTGTCTCGATTCGAAAATTAAACAACAGTTTGTTCCTCTATTTTTTCAGTTCTTCGGATGTGCGAATTCTTTTTGTTCGCTCATTTTATTTGACAGTTTGAATTTCAGGGTAAGGTGACTTCGGGGAACTGTGAAGATTCATTGGTAACGTTACGCTTCCAGGGAGCCGAGAAATTAACCACCACTTAGCTGTATCATTGTACTTCATCGATAATAAATCCGAAGCAGTGGAACTGAAGAGGTTCACTTGTCTCAAAGCCTGGGAAACTTCTTGCATTTTTTTATTCAATCAATTCTATTGGGCAGAAGGTGAGTCGTAGGATTCTAAACACTCACGTACAAAAAAATTTCAAAGAAAAACACAGTCTCTAGAAAATTCTATTGGACTTCTATTCAAAATTCTGTTTATTTGTCGCCGATTTTCCATGTTCACTAGCAAATATTCTATAGAAGGAAATCAATAAATTTCAATATTTCTATGGAAGTTATTGGCTGATATTGGTTCCATACAGAAATTCTGCGGCTTAATTTTCCAAGTTTTTTTTGCTTGAATTTTAATGAGAGCAGATAAAAACATGCAATGAAAAAATGCAATTGTCTTAATAAGGAAAGTTGTGTGGAAAAATGAAAATCTATTGGATTTTATACAAAAAAAATTTTTTTTTGAAAATTTCAGAAAAAAAAGCACAGAAAAGTTTTCAAAATTTAAGTGCTGTTCCCAGACCTACAACTGCTACTGCCTGTATAAGATGATAGAATGAAAAGCAACCAGTGGTGCAATGTATTCAAAAGTCAATTGGAAGCCTTTCAATATGCTTCTCCATAATACTTAACAAATTTCCGTTTTAGATAAAATCATCAGAATTATGACATTTGTTTTGCCATTTTCCATTGAAATCCTGTGTACGTGAGGTGAACGTAGAATTCCGGAAAAATGCGCGATTGTATTATTTGAAGCTTGTGCATATATCATTAAAAATATGTTCATGTCCCTCAAAATGTGATAATTTGATGTATAAATGAAATGAAAACCACGAAGATGTGGATTCACATTTCAGTGTCGAGCATAACAAAGCAGTTGCGATGGTGATTATGTAAATGTCAGCCAAGATCACGCACAGTGGTATTTTAATTGATGCGATCCGTGAGAAAAGGAAAAGAAAGAACAGGATCAACTTATTATAAATGGATATAGAAAAAAAAAACGTTACTGCATTCTGAAGATCCTGGACAATGTCCCAAGGTAATTGTTATTTTCCCAGTATCTCCATTATTATGAGATAATCAAACCTCGAGTTTTCTGGTCTATTGAATTTCATGGTTTTTCATGATTCAAGTCGATTATTACTTACGGTAAAGAATCGCTCTCGTGTTGAGATGCTCGCAAGAGGCGATCGCACTCTTCTCGTATGTGTAGCACTTGTTGAGGGCCTCGGAGAAAACCTCTATTATGTTTCGAGATCGTTGGTTCAAACGAAAACACCTGATGCATTCGCCATCGTCATATCTATCAACAAATGAATTTTTGAAAAATTATATCTTTCATTTTTCAACCAGTTAAGGTGTGAGGAATAGGGTTCTGAATATGACTGCCATTTTTTGTCATATTGCAAATTTATGACCGTTAAATAACATTAATCCACTTATGAAATGATTAGTATTTATAATAAGATAATTAATGGAATTAGTTCATTGAAAAATACGGATGTACTGTGGTCTATCCTTCTAATACTTACTCCTACTCTCATACGAGACGTAAGGTAATACACTTCAATCTTTCAACAGACAAATTGTTCCGAATTTTCATGCCACAGTTTTTAACAATAAATTGGAATGAGTCAAAAAGAGCAATGTTTTTTGAATAATTTTGAAATTAGTATGCTGAATGAAAGAAGGCAATAGATATTTGTTTTTCTCGATCCTTAAAAAATGAAATTCTATAGTGGTGTTTTAGTATTAAAATTTCATTCCATCATCATATTCATTGGAAAAATGGCGAGACCATATATCTCTTTCTCGAATCATGTTTTTACAATCGAAAGATGAATTGTTATTCCTATATTTTTTTTATTATTTTATTTTTCTATTTCATTGGTTTTATCGAAGTAATTCTCGATTTGAAACCCCTCCTCTAGCCTGCCTCCCCTCCTTTCTTTTCCTCTCATTGTTATTTGCGGTATCATGACCGTCTTACTCTTAGCTGTGCCGCATTCGAGCTAGGACTGCACGGGAAACCATGTAAAACCCCAGTCGCACAGCCGGCCGATTGTGCAGTGCCCTAATGTATCCATCCGTCACACTGACTAGATGGAGACACTAGGCCGCTACACCGTACCTACCGCCCGCAATTTTTGTGCGAGCGAGGTGTTCCTAAGCGGTCACCCATCCAGGTACTAACCCAGCTCAGCGCTGCTTAGCTTGGATGTCCGCCGAAGCAACACCTCACCCACCTAACCATTACAGTCGGTTCTTTGTTATTCCTATATTTTTAACGCATCAGTTCACTCATGAACAGATTAATTTTTTTTATAAAAAAATAATTACTGGATTCCGTTGATTGAGAAATATTGATGAATGAAATTGTATCTTCTTTTTTTTTTTTTTTACGGCCTCGGAGTCCCTTTTTCGGGTCCCATTCGGCACTCTATCCAACCCTATGCATGCGGCTGTGGATTCTACACTGTACCGCATTCGCACTTCTATAGAACATAGAAGTAGCATGGGGAAACCACAGAAAACCCATGCCGGTACAGGCGGCGGTTCCTCTATTAGTAACCTCCCGCTCGCCGGAGCCTTCCGTTGAAAAATTCGGTTCCACGGGGAATCGAACTCACAACCTTTCGCACAGACTTGCGTCTAATCCACTCGGCCACCGACGTCGGTAAAAAAAATTGTATCTTCTCAATTGAAATATTCTCATCAAAGAGATCAATCGATCCACTTGAAAGTCAATAAACGTATATAACATATATCGAAACATGAAATTGAAAAAAAAAATTTGTCCAATTCCTTCCCGCTGCGCCTGCTCGTTAAAAATCATACGTGAATCACTATATCATATACATTATGCGTCAGGGGCGTGTGTGGATGGCAATTTATGCATTCTTTGCCGGAACAACACCCACACTCAGTGGGTTCTTGGGCTCTTTCCGCGCAGTCACTTCTCGTATCGGGTGAATAAAAGGCTGAACCGTTCGGTTCGGTGTGGCCCTCCTGGGAAATTTCTCACCGGTCTTTCCGGATTACATGTCGCCCACTCTCCAAACGTGTCAAATCGCCCGTAAAAAATTAAGTGGGACTTAAGATATGAGTGAAACGACAATCGTAGAGGACCATGAAAGTTGATAAAAAAATTAATGAATGAATGAATGGATGGATTTGGTGAGAAACTAATTGAGATGTGGGGCTCAGCATCTCGGAATTGCGCAGGTCTATTCCTGTCGCCGCCTGCTCCGACGAGCCGTCGTGGCATCCTCGGCGGGAATGTAGTACAGTCGCTAATAAGAGATCTTTTACACTTGAATGGATTCCCATGGCTGAAGGGTTGAGAGCAGTCATTTTTCTTCTGAGACAAATTTTGGGACAAATTTGTGCAGTTGATCAATTGATTTTTGATTATGCGAATTGGAGTTGAAGATACATTTTTGAATCTGATAACATGACTAACTTCATTTGCGGAAAAAAAATTTGAACTGCAATTTTTATGAAACTCATTTTTAGGTTACGAAGCATGGAAAAAATCCATTGAAAAGAAATTTTAAGAAATTCACCGAGAAAACTTGTCTTTTATTTACTGAAAGTCAAGAGACTTTTAACTTTGACACTAATAGTTCTCGAAAAATGTTTAGAATTGTAGGTATTTCTAGAATTGGCTGCAACCAAGTCCCAGATTATTAAAAAATTTAGTTTTGCCTGAAGCGTTAGGAAGAGCACATCCGCAATCCTCACAGAAGAAATTGTGTCTATTTTTTTAAATCCAAACAAACTATGACACTTTGCAAGTGCATTTAATTGTAACGATATTAAAAAGAGCGCGCCTAATGACGGTTTAAACCCATTATTTGCAAACCCGAGTCAAAATTTTACCGGGGTTTTCCAACGTGGTCGCCGGGTACGTTTAGGACGTTGAAATCATATTGACCAGTGTACGGGGCTAAATGAACCGATCAACGTACTTTCGACGTAGATATCGTCTTTTATTAACTTCCCGACCCGAAGGGAGGAAGTTATTGTAATGACCCCGAAAATCGAAAGTGGAAATTTAAGCATTTCTTCACATTTCATGACCTTTGGAACCACTTCTGACCCTTTTCAGGTACCTGTCTGTATGTGTGGATGTGTGTATGTGTGTGCGTACGACTGTGACAAAAATTTTGTGCCACGATTCCTCCTGAACAAACGATGCGATTTGACTTTTTTTTTTTAATCGCTGTATTTTCATGTGACTTGAACCTGATTAGATTATGGAGACGATCGTCTCAGCGTTTCTCCAGTTTTTTCCAAAAAACATTTGGAAAAAAGTCGAAAATTAGCGTTTTTTTGTAAACGAGACCATTTCTCCGTGCATAACGATGCGATTTCAAGTTTTTTTTGTTAGAAACGATGAATCTTGATATAACGCACAAATCATGGAATACTGGAAGACATTTAATCAGCAGTTCACTAGCTTTTTTCGAAATCGATATACATTCAAGAAACAATTTTACTTTTCTGATAAATTACATCTTTTCTCGATGCGGAATACGGCGATGTGTGTGCATGGGAGTGTGTGTGAGTGCGAGCACGCGCACGGATTTTCTTGTCTTCTATGGGTATTTCCTCGGAGAAATGTGAGAAAAAGATTGAATAAATACATAATAAAAAAATTAATGAAAGAAAAAACAAATGGTCGGGAAGTTATTGGTGCGACGCGTAATGGGTCACATCCAATTCCACCAACCCCTACCGGTCATACCACAAAGAGGGAGCGCGCGAAGTGCGCGACCGGGCCTGATTTTTTCCATTTTTTTCAGATTCTACGTCGAAAGTACGTCGAAACTGAACGTACTTTCAACGTTCCTTGAACGTACATCTTCTTCCTTCCTCCTTCCCCTCTTCAGCCAAAATCAATTGATTGCTTTAATGCGTGCCCAGATCAATTGTTGGATCGATGAAACCAATATTAATAGAATATACTCGGCGGACGAATATGGGAAAAAAACAAAAAAAAATCGGACTATTGGTTTTCGAGAATATTTCTCTCGAGTTCCGAGCGGTGTTCCCTATCGGTCACCCATCCTGTTTCTGCTCGATGCTGATTAACTTCGGTGATCGTTGGATGTCCGGGAGTCCTGTAGGCCGTGCGGTTCCTTCCGGCGGGTATAGTTTTCTTAGGGTTTATATATGCAATGCACGGAAGGGGAATGATAAGAGGGAAACAAGGGACAATACGGGATAGCGGAGGTCGAGGAGGGCGAGGGGAGATAGGGGGAAGCACGGTGGAAAGGACAGTGGGGTAAAATAGGATGAGGTGAAGCGCAAGATCGGTAAATTCGATAGTGGGGTAAAACTGAATATCGGAATAAATTGGACAGTGGGGTAAAATGGAATATGAGGTGAATTCCGAGACCGGTAAATTAGATAGTGGGGTAAAATGGGATGAAGCGAATTGGACGGTGGGGTAAAATGGACAGTGGGGTGAAATGGAATGAGGTGGTGAGTCGGACAGCGGGATAAAATGGGATGAGGTGAATTGCGAGGTCGGTGAATTAGACAGTGGGGTAAAACGGGATATCGGGGTAAATTGAACAGTGGGGTAAAATGGGATATTGAGATAAATTGGATAGTGGGGTAAAACGGGATATCGGGATAAATTACACAGTGGGGTTAAATGGGATATGATGTAAATTGCGAGGCCGGTAAATTAGATAGTGGAGTAAAATGGGATGAGGCAAATTGGACAGCGGGGTTAAATGGGAAGAGGTGGTGAATCGGACAGTGGGGTAAAATGGGATGAGGTGTATTGCGAGGCCGGTGAATTAGACAGTGGGGTAAAACGGGATATCGGGGTAAATTGTACAGACTGGTGAAACGGGATATCGGGGTGAATTGGACAGTGGGGTAAAATGGGATATCGAGATAAATTGGACAGTGGGGTAAAATGGGATGAGGTGGATTGCGAGGCAGGTAAATTAGATGATGGGGAAAAATGGGATATTGTGGTGAATTAGACAGTGGGGTAAAATGGGATGAGGCGAAATGCGAGGCCAGTCAACCAGATAGTGGGGCAAAAAGGAATATGGAAATGAATTGGACAGTGGGGTAAAATGGGATAAAGCCAATCGGAGGTAGATTGGATAGTCTAAATGTACCCCGATATTCCGTTTTGCCTCACGTTGTAATCCACGATCGATAACCATGTACTATCCATTTTACCCCGCTATGCAACTTCCCAGGTAAGAATTACATAGGCTGACGATGAGAACAAACCTGTATGAGCCCAGGGTTGGCGAGGCTCAGTTATTCAGGCCTGGGATACGCTTGGTTTCATCGTTCACTTGAGCTTCAAATGAGGATGATTAAAGGGGCCATTGGCGAGGCTCAATTCAAGCCTAGTCCAGCCTTTCAGTATTCAGGCTCAGTACGTCAAGGCTTATTCAGGGCTCAGCAAGGCCTCGAAAATTAAAGTTACTTTCGATTAATTTCCTCAATTTTTATATCAATACTCATTAGCTAATGGTGGTGAAAACATTATCATCATCTACACACATAGCTATAATTTTCCGCCAAGTTATCTAAGCTACCCCCAGACCAGGCCTAGAGCAGCCCTTTGTGCAGGAGGCTACATAATTATTATTATCCTTATCTATAATTAATTAATCAATCGATTCTGAACTCATAAATCCATCTATCATTTATTCAAGTTCCGGAAGTTTAATTAGGATATTAACAAAATAACAAAATAACACTAACACAAGTTGAATTTTTATACCCGAAAAAAATGTATCATCCTAAGAAGTCGCAGGTAGCCCAGTGGATAGCGCGCTTGTCTACGGATCAGAAGGACCCCGGATCGAACCCCAGCAGGAGCAAATTTTTAAATGTTTGATTTCATTGTATTTCAATTTCTAGGTGCGCGGTAATAATCCAGGACCAATAATTAATAGAAACTAATGATGATAATAATTTTTTTCCCATCCATTGTTAATTAACCGACAATCACAATCACCAACAACGCTTAGCAACAGTGATGTACGGTCCGACCGCACTCTTTTTCATAGGTTACTCTAAATTCATAAAAAGGGTTATGAAGCAATAAGAAATTGTTTATACAAATATCTGTGTAACAATACCCCAGTTTATTTAGCCGAAGCTCCATTGAGCCTTTAAAATTTGATAATTCAAGGCTTGAATTAAGCCTTGGCACCAAGCCTCGTTCAAGTCTTGCGGACTAAGCCTGAAACGAGGTTATCATTTTAGGGCTGAAGGAGGATTGATCCAAGGCTGAGCCCCAGCCCTGATTGAGCATTTCCGAGCCTTGNAATCGATTCTGAACTCATAAATCCATCTATCATTTATTCAAGTTCCGGAAGTTTAATTAGGATATTAACAAAATAACAAAATAACACTAACACAAGTTGAATTTTTATACCCGAAAAAAATGTATCATCCTAAGAAGTCGCAGGTAGCCCAGTGGATAGCGCGCTTGTCTACGGATCAGAAGGACCCCGGATCGAACCCCAGCAGGAGCAAATTTTTAAATGTTTGATTTCATTGTATTTCAATTTCTAGGTGCGCGGTAATAATCCAGGACCAATAATTAATAGAAACTAATGATGATAATAATTTTTTTCCCATCCATTGTTAATTAACCGACAATCACAATCACCAACAACGCTTAGCAACAGTGATGTACGGTCCGACCGCACTCTTTTTCATAGGTTACTCTAAATTCATAAAAAGGGTTATGAAGCAATAAGAAATTGTTTATACAAATATCTGTGTAACAATACCCCAGTTTATTTAGCCGAAGCTCCATTGAGCCTTTAAAATTTGATAATTCAAGGCTTGAATTAAGCCTTGGCACCAAGCCTCGTTCAAGTCTTGCGGACTAAGCCTGAAACGAGGTTATCATTTTAGGGCTGAAGGAGGATTGATCCAAGGCTGAGCCCCAGCCCTGATTGAGCATTTCCGAGCCTTG
>NW_021680885.1:66574-89186 GCF_001412515.2 Diachasma alloeum | reverse complement strand
CCCCCCCCCCCTTTAATGAATCCGTTGAAAGTATACCGAATGTACGTTGAAAATATTTTCAACGTACTCTCAACGTAATAAACATCGAAAGCACATTGAATACATGACCGGGGGTTGAAGAATTTTTGACGTCCATGGGCCGTTACGTTGACGTAGGTTGAAAATACGCTGAAGATTCCGCGGAAAAATTGGACATCAAAGAAAAGTATGTTTAGAACGTTGAGACTACGCTGGGGGACCCCGTAAAATTTTGACTCGAGAAAGAGTCCACATAATTCTTTCTATTTATCTCCCTGGGATTTTCAATCATGCAAAAGTGAATAATGACTCCCAGGAACATATCTCCATCATTTGTCGAGATTAATCTCCACAATTGAATGCATTTTCATGATTTCACCTCGAGCCAAAAATGTAAATAAAAAAAAACTTTAAACAGCAAATGTTCCTGCATGATTAATTCTCTTCTCTCCGTTCTATATAAAAAATTAATTTACGTACTTGTCAACAAGTAGAACGTTCTCTTCGAATCTCTTATGACAATACCCCCAGACAGGTATTGAGTCATAGGTAATGTTGACGCTGGAATACTGTATTGGCTCCCCAGTGTTGCTGGATCCCCTTGCCCCTATACTGCTCACCTGCATCAAGAACTCGCCCTGGAATTCCGCCGGGAAGTAACAGCGCGCCATGAACTGTGGATCATAGGCTGGTAATGTCTCGGCTGCATTCATCGAGACGTCTGAAATTATAACGGTGCCTATAAATATTCAAACGATTAATAACACTGTCACACGGTATATAGACTTGGTTCTAGTATTAAGGTGTGAGAAAAAGGAAAACTCAAACCTTATCTTAACGTAAATCGACAGGTGAGAAATTGAGTGCATAATCATCATCCGGTATCAATTAATTGCGAGATTTTTGTCGTGAGATTGATCTTTACCACTGAGAGAAAAAGTGCGTAGGTACGTATTTTTTGCGTGTCATCGTGCAGTTACACTCGTGTGTCCCCATAAATTTTCTGATTCTCTGATTAAGACTGCGGGATGGGAGGTGACGGAGGGGGGCAGATGGGAATCACATTTTTCCCGATGAATTTCTTCGTTAAATTAATTAATTTGCGTGGAGATGAAGTAATTGGAGGACACAGTCATGTGAAAATTATTTGCGGCATCGAGGTCAATTAATTTCACTCTTCTCTTTTTCAGGATGCTCTTAGGCCGGATGTCAAGGCGAGTTTCATCACGCACAAACCCTTAATGGTGATTTAATTTCTCTAAGTTTATTGTGACATTTTTTTAGTGGCTTAGTCGGAAATAAATTGGTCGGATGTTAATTTTGTGAGATTAACGAGTGACAAATAGCATGAGAAAGGGATCAAGAGTTGAAGCCTAATAAGTATATACCATTACCCGAGTGGAATTTGCTTCAGGCCCACCTGAAGCACGATCAGAACTTGATCAGTTTTTTATAAGGTTCGACTGATCCGGTGATTTCTGATGAGAACCTGACCAAGTTCTGATCCAGCAGGTCAGATCCGAAAAACTACAGGCGGGTTCAGATTAAGTTCTGATCAGGTAGACATGATCAGATAATGCCTGATGAGAACCTGACCAAGTTCTGATCCAGCAGATCGGATCCGAAAAACTGCAGGATGATTCAGATCAAGTTCTGATCAGGTTGGCACGATTTCACCCTGAGGTCGGCTGCCTGACCCCAAATTGATCAAATTCCGATTTTATGTCATTGATCGGCATTTGAACGGGGTTAATTGAAGAGAAAATGATCAGATTCAGATTCGGTCCACCTGACATTAATTTTAATAAGTTTTTCGGATAATTTAATTAACTATTATACTATTGAAATTAAGTTTTATCAACCATTATCAATAATTATTTTCAATCTTTAAAAAGGATCATTATACTATAATTAAAATAAATTAAATTAAATTGACTTAATTTAATGAATTTAATTTAATTAATCAATTTAATTAACAGCCAGCCCTTCTCAAATGTACAAAAGGGAGTGATGATGATGCCGTAAATACGTATTAGAGGAGTATCAAACTTACATGCAAATGATCTTGAGAAAAAAATCACCAAATGTCTATTTATTTATTAGTGCTATTGTTATTATCATTATTATTATTCATTAATGAAATAAATAAAAATTTCATTGAACATATTTTATCTCTGAGAATACACACGCACATCCGCGAGATCAGGAATAATCGTAAATTCAACGAATACCCCGATGCAAATCATATAGGTACAGTTTACTCAGTAGTAATAGCGCGATAGCGTAGTGGTTAGAGCATAGGATTAGTAATCATAGGGTCCCCGGTTCGATCTTCAGCATCGGTAAAAAAATGATAAGCTTTTTCAGAGGTAATAACAGCAGAGATTCATTAAGAGAGGCGGCCTATGGTGAAAGAATTGAATTATCTTTTGCTTTGGATTAATTATCATTGATAATTGTTATTAATACTGACAGACAGGTCATCCGGTTTTCATACAGTTGACTTGATCAAGTTCAGATCCATTCGTCCTCATCAAATCCGGATTGGTCAGAGGCGTAACATGTCTGATCAAGACCGGATCCGTCAACTTGATCAATACCTGATCAGCGGTCAGGTCTAACCTGATCCAAACTTGATCAAGACCTGACCGGAATTTCCACTCGGGTTAGTTCAATTTTGAATTTTTCATTTTTTCAATGAATAAAGATGGAAGAAGTTGTGCCCAAACAATATGGGGCCAGCTTCTTTAAAGTATGATATTTAGCCCATAGTTGGGCATGTCTTAGGTACTTGTAGGGACTCACAGAAGATGACCGTGCTCGAGGAACGCACGTGTATTGAGCTACTGGCAGCACCTTCTCGAGGCCTTTCATGCACATGAAGATCGTAAATAACAGAATTCAAGTGTTAAAATCATAAAGACCCATCCCCAAACTAAAACGAATGATATACAACTGTGTATCACTCGTGCACATGCTTAACCACAGCATGGAAGGTCATTAGCGCAGAATCCGTTATTAAATGGTTATGATGTAGTGGCAGGTGCAGACTTCTGCCGACTCGTACAATTTTTGCAGACTGGCTTATGGCCACTCGAGACCACCAGGGTCGTTTAAAGAGGACAAATAATCCATAATCCCCTAAATCCTCAAAAATAAGGGAGAGAAAAATCAACAATGGTAAAAAAGAAAAACACATTAACAATTGTTATT
Source organism: Diachasma alloeum (assembly GCF_001412515.2). Taxonomy (NCBI): domain Eukaryota; kingdom Metazoa; phylum Arthropoda; class Insecta; order Hymenoptera; family Braconidae; genus Diachasma; species Diachasma alloeum. The sequence continues at coordinate 85,955 of NW_021680885.1, read as the reverse complement.
CTATTGATACCTATCCCCTTCGTTTTCATTGAAGATAATGAAGGCACGACAAAAAACATCTCTGAATCACTTGGGCGGAACGCCATAATGATGCCTGCGTATTTTAGTTTTTATTTCCCTCTATTTCACAGGCTCTTTGTATGTTATTTTTTTACGGTCACTCTGGCCGAGACAGCAAAAAACATCGAATGATCGCGGGAATTTTTAGGCGTCGCCGTGAGAGTCAGACGGAATAATTTCACGCGACGAATTGATCCTCCTTCTGAGTCACCTATTTCATCATTCCCTGAATTATTGTTTTTCCTGGCATTCTGAAATAGTTGAGAATCTTAAATTCCCGGTTATTCCTAAAAAACGCAGAATTTCGGATATGTTATGCAATAACGTAAAAAGGAGAAGCAAAATGTGGAATTGAATGCTTAAAAATACGAAAACAATGTTTTTGTAAAAAAACTGGGCCAAGAAAAAGTTTTGTTTGATTCCTACTGGGAAGTCGAAGTTTTCGAAAAATATATAGAAATAAAAAAGGAAGCCAAGTCAGGAATTTTGAATAAATGGTAATAGTGCACAATCAGGTTTCTATAAGAAAAATAGTTCTCAATGGAATAAGTATTCTAAAAAAATTCTCCATGAAATAAAAAATCAGTAGGAGCAGAACCAACGTCCTTGGCGCGGATCAAAGGATGGAGGAGTAGATTGATACAGACAGTGAGTTAAAAAACTCCGCAAAAAAAAAAAATTCTAAGAGAATTAGAATTTAGAGAGAAAAAATTTCCGCTTCACCCAGCCGGGAATCGAACCAAAGGATGGAGCGGATCAAAGGATGGAGGAGTAGATTGATACAGACAGTGAGTTGAAAAACTCCGCGCCAAGAACGTTGGTCCTGCTCCTACTGATTTTTTATTTCATGGAGAATTTTTTAAAAATACTTATTCCATTGAGAACTATTTTTCTTATAGAAACCTGATTGTGCACTATTACCATTTATTCAAAATTCCTGACTTGGCTTCCCTTTTTATAACTATGTATTTTTCAAAAACTTCGACTTCCCAGTAGGAATCAAACAACACTTTTTCTTGGCCCAGTTTTTTTACAAAAACATTTGTTTTTGTGTTTTTAGGCAGATTTTATTATTTTTTTCAAAATAAGCAAGAACTGTTTTGACATCCGGTGAAATTTGTTCTTTTCAATTCAATTTAAGGATAATCGGGCGAAGAAGAAATGTAGGAAGTGAGGCGGAGGGGTTTCTATTGTTTTCCTGCAGAAAACCAATCGCTGAACAAAGAAATTTTTCCCATTCGGATTCAAAATTCAGGGAATATTAGGGAGTATCTCCAGTTAATAATTATTTTTGAAGCTAATCAAATTTATTTGTATCTGTTCCACGCATTGAATGATTTTCAGATTGTTTTTTTTTTAATAAATGAAAAAATATTAATCCATGCGAAAAAGTGGCAACATCGTCGGTAGTCTTTTTTTCACCAGGAGCTGGTACCACTGGCTCGAGGGAGCTTCAATCACAACGCTTCATCGATCTCTCTCAAGAGACGTTTAAATTGACCGCGCTACCCCCACCCGATCGGTACTTGGGACGTTGCTACTCGTTTGGGCTGCGTGCGCAGAAATGTCATTTTTCAGTACTTTCTTCGCTATTATTAATAAACAATGCTCCTAGGCGACAATTTTTTTCACTCAAAAAATCATTGATCACATGTTCTAAATGTGTCTAAAGTTTCATGACATTGGCTGCATTTTTTCCTTGGGTTTTACAGTTTTTTTTGTAATTTCCATAAGATCACGGGTTAAATGACCACTTCTTCAAAAATTCATAATAAATTAACCATGCTCCCCAGCAGTCTGAAACTATGCACACGCCTTTTCTATCATTTAAATACGTAAAAAAAAGAAAAAAATGGCTGCTTTTTTTCCAACCCTCCGGGCTCGCCTGATTAACTTTAACTCATTCATTTTTTATAAGATAGAACATTTCTTGCATCAACAATTGAAGGGAGATAAACAGTTTTACTCCAGATTTATTGTCTCCACCGAATTTCAATTTTTAATAATCTGTTGATAATTTTCTAACTTGATTTGGTTCCTCATTCAATTTTTGCTCTGATGATTCCTATGTGGATTGTATTTCTTGGAAAGATGAATTGATTTCCTTATAGGAATAGTCGCACAAAAGGTTCACAAAGAATTGTTTCTGAAAACATCTGTTTTTTTTTTTATTAAAAATATTTGGGAAACATTGGGTAAAATGGACTCTTCTTACTTCTGGTTTCAGTATTTATAACCAAGGAACAAATTTATCGATTGAGCTCAGTCTAAGCTTATTACAAAGGGGCTGACTGTACTTTAATTTAAAAAAAAATTCTATTTCATCAACAGTTCAATAAGACATCAACATTTTGGAAAGGGTTCAAAGTATCCATTGAATCTCACCGTATTCTACTAATTTTTCCTAAATAATCACAAAATTGTTCGCATTTCACTGTCACTTAATTTAGTGAATTTTTTTCCATGGAATGAAAACATTTTCTGTTACACTCGGAGAAAAATAAATATTTTCTTTTCGAATTTAACTATTCACAGACATTTAATACTTGATCACACAATATTTTCGACACATCTCACTTTTGTCGCATTCCAAACATAAACCGATAACCTCACAAACAGTGCATAAACTACCTTTATGTCCGAGGTCCGCATATGAATATAGATATGGCGGGATGAAATTCGAATTTTCAACGAGACAAAACAAAATAGAACACCGAGTCGATTTTCCGTTTCATTCTAATAAGTGATTTAACGTGAAGAAGAACATTTCCCGTGGTTCTCCATAACAACATCACAACCCACATTCAAATGCACTGGTGGCAACACTTCCACGTTGGATATGAGGCTCAGTTGGACCGGCGCTGCCAACGTTACAACTTGATTCTCCGACTTTATAATGTGAATCGCGAGAATGTGAATATCAACTCGTTGCTATGCGCGTATCTTTTTTACTGTTAATCCAAAAAATACCATAGTTACACCGTTGAAAAGCTCATAGGCGATTTATATAATGTAACTAACGACACTTTCCCGATTTGTCGTCCCGTTTTCATTATACCGAATGTAAATCATTTAGAGGTAGTGGAGGAGAAGTTCTGTCGTGTATAGGGGAGGGTGTGCCTGTACCGCTCAGCGGGTAATACCGCTCACCCGATTTTCTCCACAACCATCAACTTGAAAATTTCTTTCTGTTCCTGATCATGAAGAATTTGATGATAGGATATGATTGTCGGAAAAATTTCACTTTATTTACCACTTTAAACCCCCCTGACCGGGTTTCCATCTTGTCGTTGGTAGGGGGGCTCAGTTGCGGGCGGGGGAGGCTTTAAAAAGGGGCTACCACGACTGCTAAGAGAAACCCACCCAAATCCATGGTGTGAGCCTGGTGTACAACCAGTATATGACCTTATGGTCATATAACCGTGCCTAGGGATGCGTGGCACAGGGGGAGCTGTGTCATTAACGGTGCCTCTCAGAAACCGGGCGATATCTGGGAGTAGTCTTAGGACAAGCCAAGCCCCGGCATACGGCTCTGACCGGGTGAGACTGCTCTTCCGTGTTACTCGTGGGACCAAGAATGGAAACCATTTTCAAAAAAGTATTAGTTGAAGAAACTTCTCCCGGTGGGGCCAGTTATGGCGAACACCCGGAGAGGACCACTGGCGACTCTCGGACTAACTCGGTTGGGGGAAAAAACAAACGAGGCAGGCTGAGCGGTGCCGCCAGAAAGAAGATGAGGAGGCAGAGGCAGCACCAAACTTCGGGGGCATTAGCAACCTTGGTCGAAGCTGCATCTCAGGCTGAAGTGGCTGGTGATGTGGGGGCTCAGAAGAGGGCTGAAAAACGACTTCTTCCTGAGCACACCACGCCTAGTCCCATCACCAGGCTAAGAGAGAAAAAAATTAGGAAGCAGGATCAGGGCACATATGCCCAGATAACTGCAAACTCATTAAAGCTGACAGTGATACCGCAGTTGTATCCGGACCAGAAGCTGGACACCGGGGGGGTGACAGAGATGAAGAAGCTCCTGAAGGGGGCCATATTGGCTTCACCAGACGGAGTTAAAGCACCCACTTTAGACGGGGTCTGGGAGAGGGACGGTGCGGTTGTGGTGAACTGCACAGACGAGGCCATAGGAAGCTGGCTGAAGAGTCTGTTCCCTGAGAATACAATAGCTGGGCACACCATCCACGTTGTGGTGCTGTCGGAGCTACCTAAGAAGCATCGAGTGGTGATATACGTGGAGGACCCTGAAATTACTTCTCAGGAAGCTTTGCGTTTTCTTGAGAAGCAAAATGCAGGCCTGAAGGCCAGTAAGTGGGTCGTCGTTCGGGGCAGCGAATCTAGGGACGCCAAGAGTACCCATTTCGCTGCGCTGGTCGATGACGGGTCGCTTGCTGGACTGAAGGGATGTAACTTTAGACCTCACTGTGGGCTCCAAAAGTCTACCGTAAGGGAGCTGAGGAGAGACCACAGTGAGGTAAAGAAGACGGGTACGTCTGAAGTATCAGAGAAATAGCTATCATAGCTATAAATCGGGTACAGATCGTACAGATCAACTTGCATCACAGTAAGGCGGCTTCGGCGACACTAGCCAAGCTTCTAGCTGGGATGCAGACAGTAATAGCATTGATCCAAGAACCTTGGATAATCAACAATGCTATTCAGGGAATGACTGGTTGTGGCAAGATATATCATGCCGATACACCAGAAAAATTGAGAACCTGCCTAATTATTAAAGGATTGGATTCTTTTCTCTGTCTACAGTTCAGCGGGGGAGACCTAACTGCGGCTCAAGTGAGGTTAAACCTAGGACAAGCCAGGGTTATGGATATAGTAGTAGGGTCGGCTTACATGCCCTTTGATTCAACAGAGCCACCCCCACCGGATGAAGTAAAAGAGCTGTGCAACCATGTGAAAAGGAGGAGGCTTCAACTCCTGTTGGGCTGTGACGCGAACTCCCATCATGCAGCATGGGAGAGCACCGGTTGCAACAGCAGGGGAGAGAGCCTCCAAGAGTTCATCATGGGGGCAAGGCTCCATATTTCAAACAGGGGGACAGAACCAACTTTCATGGACCGTAGGCGACAGGAAGTACTAGACATAACTCTGGCAACGGATGATGTGGCTGGCTTGGTTGGAGACTGGAGGGTCTCAAAGGACCTCTCGGCCTCGGATCATAGAACCATAAGAATGTCCGTTCTTTTTGTGGAAGCGACTGAGTGGAGCGGAAACCCACGGCGGACCGACTGGGGAAATTATCGGAAGAGTCTAGCACTTAGGCTGAGGATGATTTCTCTCAGATTTGGCAGCAAGAAGCAACTGGAAGAGGCCTGTAAGGTCTTGCACCGGGTGATAATTGACTCATATGAGGAAAACTGTAAGCTGTTACCCAGAAGGCGGAAGACTGAGATACCGTGGTGGTCAGAAGACGAACTTGGGGGACTCAGGAATGAAACCAGAAGGGCTTTCAACAAGGCAAAGAATGCGAGGGAAGGTCCCCGTAAGGAAGCAGCCTGGACGACTTACAGGGAACTTCTCGCAAAGTATAACAAGGCAATAAAAGCCGCCAAAGACAGGTGCTGGAGGGCTTTCACGAGCACCATTGAGAGCCAATCAGAGACTGCCATCCAGGCGAAAATCCTTGGTACAAACAAGACCACATATCTAGGGAGCCTACAAGCACCGGATGGGAGCAATACGGAGACAATGGAGGAAACATTGAAACTTCTAATGGAAACAGTGGAGGGACAATTCGCTGCCAAGGGATATGCCATAGGAGCCTTCTTGGATGTTGAGGGAGCTTTTGACAGCACCTCGAACGAAACCATAGAAGAAGCTATGAAGAAGCATGAGATCCCTAGGACGATCATTGCTTGGACATAGACCATGTTAAGGGGTAGAAGACTGTCGGCTAATCATAGACAAAGCTATATAGAAGGACGCCCAGCCAGAGGAGGTCCGCAGGGGGAAGTTCTCTCACCTCNCCCAGCCAGAGGATGTCCGAAGGGGGGAGTTCTCTCACCTCTGCTGTGGAATCTGGTTGTGAACGAACTTCTGGAAAGGCTGGGTGGAGCAGGGTGTCACTGGCTTTGGCGATGATGTGGCAATAGTGGTTAGAGGCGGTTTTCTGAGGGTGCTCAGAGACCTGATGGCGACGGCACTTGACATCGTTGAGAGCTGGTGCAGGGAAACTGACCTCTCGGTGAATCCCGCCAAGACCACAGTCCTAGTCTTCACAAAAAAAGAAAAGCCCGAGACGATCAGACCCGTAATATTGAACGGCTCGGTAGTAAACTACACCAACAAAGTAAAGTATCTGGGAGTAATTCTAGATAATAAACTCAGTTGGAAGGATCACATCTATACACAGAGAAGCAAAGTGTTTGCCTCGATGTGGGCATACAGAAGGGCCATTGGGAAAATCTGGGGGCTAAACCCCAGAATGACACTGTGGCTCTATCAGATGGTATTGTTACCGAGGCTAATGTATGCTGCGGTAGTCTGGTGGCAGAAGGGGAGGAATGGTGGAAACAAGGAACCTGTTGCAGGGCCTACAGGGAACTTTCCTGAGGGTCGCGACGGGGGCCATGAAAACCACACCTACTGAGGCGCTAGAAAGAGCACTCAGTATTCTGCCTTTGGACCTCAGAGTGATTAGCTGTGCAAGCACAACAGCCTACAGACTACGGTGTCAGCAGAAATGGAAATCGATAAGCCAAGGTCATACCCAACTTGGCTTGATTAATGCAAATCCCTTCACGGACAAGTCTGACAGGATTCAGAGAAAATATCAAATTAGCAAAGCCTTCAAAACTAGAATACCATTCAGAGAGGAGTGGTTAGATTCAAAACTTAAACCAGGACCCAAGGAGGATTACTGGTTTACCGATGGATCTGGCTACAATGAACGCTTTGGGGCGGGGATCTATCGATTGAAGGATGGCTTCGGGGAAAGCTTCCCCCTGGGCCAGCATACAACAGTCTTTCAACCCGAGGTGTTAGGCATAGGCAAGTGTGCCGAGCACCTGGTAGCCAAAGAGACGGAAGGGATGAAAATCTTCATCTGCAGCGACAGCCAGGCGGCCATAAAAGCACTGGAGAAAGCCACTACTAATTCTAAGGTGGTGTGGGAGTGTATGCAAGCACTTTCCACTTTAGGGAGAGGAATAAAGTCACCCTAACCTGGGTTCCGGGCCACCACGGAATACAGGGTAACGAAGAGGCGGACTGGCAGGCCAGAAGAGGAGCGGAAGGCGTTCCTCCGGAGGATCTAATTGGTGTGCCTTTCGCAGTGGGAGAAAAGATCATAAAAGATCACCTACAGCGGGAATTCGAAAAACGCTGGCGGACTAACATAACCTGTAGACAGGCTGTTTATGGGGGAGCAGTCAAATAGAAGGACTAGAGAACTTCTGGCGCCGAACAGGAAAAATTTGAGGGTTGCGATAGGACTTCTCACAGGCCACACTACCCTCAGGGCTCACCTGTACAACATGAAGCTAGCTGAACAGGCAGGCTGTAGACTATGCGAGGACGGTAGAGAGGACGCCGCACATATTCTGTGCGAATGCCCCCTACTGGCTATACGTAGATATAGGAGCTGGGGCCAGGCTTTCATGGAACCAGCTGACCTAAATGAAGTGGCGGTGACCAGCCTCATTAGTCTAGTGAAAGACAGGGCTGGGGCTGGTGGACTGACCAGCATAAGGCGGAAGTTACAAAAAATCGTATGATTTAGGTGACTCTGGGCAAGAAATTGACCGGCTGCATTCCTCTAAATTCTAAAAATGTTGAATTCTACCACTTCAAATATGAAAAAACACGTAACAAAGGTTTGAGGTCTTTACACTGCAAAATTTGTGGACTTCTAATTAAGGTTTTTGATAGTTTTAAACGCTGAATTCTTCTATTAAACTGTGGTTATTCGATTCGTGGTACTTTCACGCGTAATTTGAGACCAATTCGAACTGAAAACTCCACTCATGTCAATAATTATCAACAATTTTGTTGACGCCGAGCGGAGCCGGTAATACCGCTCATAGGATCGGCCACAGCGAGTACAGGTTAGGTTACGGCGCGAGCGATACACGCAAAACCCTATGAGCGGCATTGGAATCGTACCGAGCGGTATTACCCGACGGCGGGTAGTACCGCTCAATAGGCTCTCTATTTTATTTTCAATCAATTTTGTGGATTCTAAGGAGAATTAGGTGTCTACACTTCGAGAATAACGAGTTCAATGCTTAAAGAAGTCTCACAAATACGTTTTTTATACTCAAGTTGAAATATAAAATATAAAACTGGCATTTCCCCTTAGGTGGGCGGTACAGGCACACCCTCCCCTAGATACGCGGTGCGCTCGGCCTGATGTTTTGCTCAGTCGGTCAAAACTTTTCTTGGCCGATACGCTGCCGCGTATCTCGATTTTTGCGACGGTTGTGAGGCAATAAATAAATACATGATGTTTAGTTGGCTGAGGTGAATGGTTTATGGGCGAAGGGAGGAAGTCTACAAAAAAGTTGCAGACCCGGTTGTGTGTCGGGTCGATGCCAATTTCATTAAAGATTACACCGAGATTCACTTCTCGCCGGAAGTTGATGCGAGTTTTTTCTGGATTTAATACACTTTTTCCTGGTTTAATGCATTCTATATTAAGGAATGATTATTTCCTTAGGTTCTCTTGCTAAGATGTTTGTTCTCTTGCTAAGGGGGAACAGTGGAGGTGTGGCAGGAAGGTTCTCGCTCTTAGACTCACCGACAGGCTCAACAGCTCCAATCTAACACAATGCAACGACTTTAGCTTGAAGTGAGTGCAAACTAGCTGTATTCTAATCCCACCACTCCCACAACCACCCCCCACTCCCACTTCCAGTGGGAGTGGGTGGTGTGGTGGGTTCTCCCACTTTTACAGTTGTATCACTTCACCTCGACCTCCACATTTCCCTCCCTCTCTCTTAAGTGAGGGTAATATCTGACAGAATATCGTGGGAATAGTATTTTTTTCAACACTAAATTAGATATTGACAAGTTGTTTTCACATTTTATGAAAATAACAGCAATTTTCGTTTACCAGCAGAACTCATTGTGTACGTGACGGTTTTATGTGGGATTCACCTCTCTACTCGACTCAAACCGCAGAACCGCTGTTGCTCATGGCGTTAACCAGACTTCCTACACAAGAGTTTTATGTTTCTCACATCTCGCATTTCCGTGTCGTTTCATCTTCATTTTTTTCGTCTCGAGTGAAGTATGATAATATTCTTTATCGCTCAAGCACCTTCGATGGGTCAGAAAAATTCTTATCAGACAAATATTTTCCCCCCAGGTTTTTCTGTCTCTTTCAGAAACCTGTCCCAGGTTTTTTTTCTTGCTAGTCCGGAAGTATGCTATTAGCTGGATCTTGTCTAGTGCTCCGATCTCGAGGCATTTAATTACCTGAGTTTTTTCCCCTCTTTTCCTTTTCCATCAACAGGTAGACGGTTATGGAGAGAACACGTGTGTGCGGCACGCGTGTTTATTCATATTTCTTATGGGGATTCTTTGGTTTGAGTTGATTTATATTTTTCACCTTTGGGTGGATTAGTTTGATTTCATTATTGATCATTAATTTTTTGAAATAATTGGATTAACAAATGCTTGATTACATTGTAGGAAAAATCAGTTCACATATTGTTTACTGTTCAAAAATCTTGATATTGTAAGAGAATGGGTGATGTCATTCATTAACGTTATCGATATTCAATTTCGTTTGCAAAATTGACATTCTTGCATGATTTGATATGAATATCCAGTGTCTCATGACAGATTTGTCTATTTATTAGTAATTTCTGGTGAAAACCTTGAAATTTAAAGACTTAGCTTTGATTTTAAGAAGTATTTATTGTAAAACTCGGAGATGTATATTTGAGTCAGAAAAGTTTTATCGACGTAGTGACAACGCCACTTTTTCTATACAACTATACTGTAAGATAAAAGACCTTCAAAATTATCGGAGCTTCCCCGAAAGTTTTGTTGCATAGCAACGAGATATTGTTCGCAGCGCGGGGGATTTTTTATTGCAAAATTTCTCCTGATCGTTGATATGTAGGAAAACATGAGGATAATATCTAATGAATTTTGAAGGGCGAGATGTATTTAGCAGATTATTCCCCCATCTGCATGTCAACCAATAGAAATGTAGTATTTATCGTTTTGTGGAGGGATAGGCGTAGAATTATTTCGATTATTTCCCCCATCACCCTTCCAACCAATAGGGTTGCGGGATTCAACGTACCGTGGCCCAATTAAAAGAGAATTATTTCAATTATTTCCCCTATCATCCTTCCGAACATTAGAATTGTCGTTTTCGACGATTATTGTTGAAAGAATTTTAATTAAGAAATCGGTTTCACTTTGAAAATTCTCATCATGATAAAAACGTTTTTGACTTAAAAAACTTTTTTGTCTATAAGAAATACAAAAATTTAAAAAAATAGACACAGTGTCACAGAAAAATACTACCCTGTTAAAAATTATTGCTTGAAATTTCCGGTAGAATTTTTGGAAATTGTTAGCAAGTAACAGTTTCCCTGAAAACACAAGGAATTTCATCATTGAAAATTCATAATTTTATTAACAAATCAGCGGAAGTTCTACCTTTTGGCTCAATTATTGAATGAAAATTACTAAGAACCGGGAAACTTCCAGTAGATGTATTCCTAAATGCATCATGCATTGAAAATTGAAGTAAGTTGGGGAATTCTAATGCTTCTGCTGCTTAACGATTCAAAATTTCACTGAATTTTCAGCCGTAGTGCCCCGAGTGTTCCAAAAATGTCAAAAATTGAGGGGGAGACGTTTGCAGATTACAATTCCAAACGCGCAGCTCGATAAAAATTTTCTACAATTTTGGAGCATAGGGGCATTCGGTTGAATTATTCCCCCATTTGAATTTTGACCCATAGAAATATTGTATTTGACGTTTTTGTGGACTAAAGCCATAGTCGAAACAATTCTACCCTCATCCCACCGCAAATCAAAAAACTGCATTGATATTGGTGGCCACTCAGATGGGAGAAGAAGCTGTAAAATTTGAAATTTCACGATCATTTCCCACTCAATCGAATTGAATGTCGCTCTCCTAAAATTTACTACGAAACTGTCCATGAAATTTCAATTTTTTTCAACAATGTCCAGAGATAATTCCATGTAAATACCTCTTATCAGAAGTACAATTGCTTCAACCCGAAAAAATAACATCCTGGTTAAATGAAAAAAATCTACGTATTTGAAAATCATTTTTGATATCAATTACCATGAAACTTTTAAAAATAGTCGGTATAATATTTCGGAGCTATTTGATATTGTCATTTTTATTCGTTTCTCACCATTACAAAACTTGGTTTCCTTCACTCGTCACGCTTTCTACGCGTACACATTACCATCCGCATCCAGAAGAACTCAGCAATTATTTAATAATTCGCTGATGAAGGGAAGAGCATGAAGTAAAGTACCGGGAGCCAATACAATTCTCCATTAGACACAAGAGTTCGACGTCCTCCTGGGTGTAAACCGGGTAAACCCTCATCCTTGCTACTTAGGTAGTCTTTATTGTTTAACAGCTAGACGTAATTGGTGTAATCAAGGCGTACGCAGAGTCAGGTCATGCGATTTGTGCTCTACGCATTTAAGTTTTGTCTTCTTATTTTTTTCTTGAAAGACACTCGAAGATAATAATTTAGATCCCCCTCTTTTATTTAGAGGACGACCCCAATTATTCAATCAACTTTTCCAGTTTTTTGTGGGTGATTATTACCTTCACTTCTTCCTCCGAATCTTTTATTTGGTTCTATGTAATAATTTAGGTATCTAGTGGGAAATTAGAGGTTAGGGTTTTAATCTCTTTGATGTTGTGATGATTGCGGCAATATATTTCTGAGGGAAACGTAAGGCATTGACTAATGAATTTCGAATGTGTGGAGTCATTCGAAAATTTCGTTGGAATTGAATGAACAATCAGTTGATAACTATTGATGATAATTATCCCATTTTCGTAGGTATTTAGTTGATCAGTTAACCCCTCACGGACGGGGCCCTTCGGTTACCAAGTGTAGTTTGCGCTCAATACAACTCGAATTTGATTAATTCTAATGAATGGAAAATTATAAAACTGATACCTAATTCAAGCTACAGTATTCCGGTTTTCAATTTTATTTCTCGTTTAATCTCGTGATGCACTGAGAAAAAAATCTCCCAAAAATTAGTGTGCTGTCCCCCAACGCCGGGACATAACATAGGGTCGTCGAAAAATTCATAAGTGGCACCCTAATTTTTGGTGGGACTCCGGCCACTTTTTCGGGGGATTCCCGTAAAAATTAGTGTGCCACATGCGAATTCTCCGATGACTCCCTGTTATGTCCCAGCGTTGGTGAACAGCACACTAATTTTTGGAAGGATTCTCACAAAATTACGATGTATTTTTTTCTCCGTGTGCAGCGAGACCGAGACCATCTGTACAAAGTATTGTGTTGTGAAGTCTCTCGTGGCACCACTAGTCTGATCAAGTTATTTTTCATAGATTTGTGTGAGTAGTTAATCGGTTCATTCAGAAACAATTATCTGTTCATTTCAAATGAATTTTTATTAATTATATCCATTTAATTGAATTTTTATTAAAAATGCAGGAAGTATTTCATCTTATCGGAAGAATTATTCAAACTGGAAAATTGAAAATCGAAAAAAAATTATTTTCCCATGATCTATTGAAAATTGATGAAAACGGATACCCAATTTTATTCTTTAGTGTCAATAAATATTTTCACAAGAAGTCCAAATATGATGGAAATTGGATATTTCCCGTTAATTTGATTTTCATACGATTATTCACATGAAAACAATGACGTCATCGAAAAATATGGCATGGCTGAACTTTTCTCGGCGAGGCAAACAACTTTTGTAGAGGTGAAAAATATTGTCATTAAAAAAAACTGATTTTATGCTCGTAGCATAGAAACATAAGCAATGGGGGCCTGGATTCCATCAGGACTAAGTTTCCCCCTCCAAACCCTACAACTTGTATTTGAACAATTTTGCTGTTCCTCCTTTCTTACAAGAGATATTGAGCCGTACTGTTTCAAATGGGACACCCTGTATATCAAAAGTTGCTCGATAGGTCCATTGAGCCACCGCAGACTTTTAAATCATCATCAATGAATTCATGGAAACTCTCTGGTAATATATTTTCATTCAAAATTCGAATTAATCTAGGGGATAATTTATAAATAGAAGTTCTCCATTGCATTAGAATCAACATTTCCGCAATTGAAATTCATGGAATTATTTTGTTCCACTGAACTAATGATGCAAAAAGGTTAAACCAAATTATCCACTGGTTGTAGTATCTCATTTTTCTGATAAATGACTTGGCAAAAAGTGCCCTCGAAATTGTTTTTTCCGTTCATCCATAACTTTTATCCTCTCCTTTGTACATCCTCGACTTCTCCCCGAGGATGCGCCATATGGTCCATGGCGTGGTATGTGTCCTCTCGCTCTTCGGCGCTTCATCCTTCCTAATGACGGGATGAACCGTTGTGCGGAGATGCCACATTCGCCACAGTATAGGGATAATACCCCCTCAAATCGTCAATCGTCAAAATGAAATACAGCAATTTTCAAACCGAAAAAAGTAAAAAATTATTGAATACTATCGTTTATCTCAATACGAGCATTGAGAATGTATCACCATCTTTCATCCAACTTTCACAATTTTCTTTAGATTGTTGGAAAACTATCGATCGGATTGACATGGGGAAATATACCATTTCTTTGTTTTGCCACTATTATTAAATGATTCATGAAGTTTTATCACTGTGAAACCATTTCCCTGCATTTTTTCGAAATGTAGAAAAATGCTCCATATGAGCCGAAGACTTCGTTTAATAAAAAGTCTGGTAACAAAATTGCTAGGTACCTAGGAATTGGTTGCTTAGCAATTTTGTTACCAGACCTTTTCCCAGGTAGTAATCGTCGATCTTCAACAACCGTCCAAAACTTGGCTCAACCTCGACTTGCCGACTGTTGGTAAACAAGCTTGGACCATAATTTAGCCCATGGTTAAGCCAATCGTCAGCCAATGATGCATCTTGAGCCTTGGTTACCAGGGCCGGACTAAGAATGGACGAAGATTGTCCGCCGACGCTTGGTCAACGAGAGACTACCAACATTTGCCCAAGCCTGATAGTGAATGAGTAGCCAGAATCGACAGACGTTCATTGGCTGCCGTTCCTGGTTCAAGCTCGACTAGCCCGTCTTCGGCCAAGCATTGGGTAGGACAGGCTTCCTCTAACATTGGTCCGACTGTGGTAACGATGGCTCAAGTCCTACCACTGGCTGAACACTGGCTCAATCACTGGCTGAATTATGCTTCACGCTTGCCCACCAATGCCCGATGAATCAGAGTTGAGTCAAGCTTGAACTAGCTGTTGAGAAGAGGGGGAGGCAGGCGTATTTGTAAAACTCTCAGGGCCGAAGAAGGGGCGGAAAGCGAAAATAATAATAATAATTGTGATAATAATTACAAAGATCAAATCTTCGAGTGTAATGAAAAATTAAAAGTGTGGGTTAATGAAAAATGCTCAGGTGGGGGAACGGGGCGGTTTCACAGCCCTTGAATAACCAAGTGATTAATAAACAATGAAATCGTAATTAATCGGGGTTATATTTAAAAACTCATTCAGCAAAGAATGAAATCGAGATAGAGTTCATATATGGACGACGTGAGTTAACACACTGATAGAACGGTTTAGTCGAACTAAACGAGACTTTTTAACTATTACCACGATTCGTTAACTATTAATGAATCGCGGTAACAGTTAAGAAGCCTCGTTTGGCGTAACTGAATCGTTCCACCTTTTCTATCAGTGCAGGAATAAGAATTGCATGGTAGACTAGAAGTTAAGGCAGACTCATGGTAGACTAATACCATGGCAGTTTCATGGTAGACTAATGATGCGAGGGTCGTGAGTTCGAGACCAGCTCGTGGTAGTTATTTTAAGTTAATAAATTTGAGATTTTCACAGAACGATGCGTTAGGGATGGGTGGATTAGAAGATAATCAATCATACAAATTATTGGATGAAAATTATTTTTGATTTTCTCTATCCTTTAAATCAATAATCATTAATCACGGCTAACGACTGGCGACCGAGTTAGACCCAGCCTTGGTGGCCAAGAATGGACTGAGTTGAAATTAAAAGTTTAGAGGTGCCTTAAGGAGATAAGATGGTTAAATCAAAATCGAACGATCCACTTCGAAATGACGGCGATCTATGCGTTAAATCGCGAAATCGATGTATCGCGTTAACTCGCGATGTTGACATATTAGTGTATAGTACAAACTGAGTTGAAATTAAAAGTTGCGTTATCATTTTCGGGCTCAACGAGCCTTAGGCCAGCCTTGGATGCCTGTCTTGTCCCAGGACTAGCCAAGGTTGGGCCGCCCTTGAAACAAGCTTGGGCCACTTGTTAATTCCTACCTGGATTACTAAATGAAGTCTCGGGTCATAGATATGAAATATGCGTGAACGCTGAGACAGAAAGTATCACAAATTACTGGACTTCCGAATACAACTCGTAAGAATGTCGTCACATTTTCTCTATAATAGTACATAGTTAAATATTTTCAGCATAAATTTGCAGTGCACTTCCTGGGAATTTTCATGAAATGAGAGTTCAACTGAAATTAAAAAATATTGTCATTGACAATTTTTCATTTAATGAAGCAATCAATGAGAACTATGTGTTTCAGTTCAATTATTGCATGGAAACTAATAGAAATCAAGAACATTCAGTGTAATCTGGTACAGAATAGTCATATTTTGATTGAAAATTTAAGTAAGTTAAGGGAATTGTTGTATACCGGCTGCTTAAGAATTTCTAATTTCAGTTGCATTAATTTTTCACTGAAATTTGGAATTTCATCATGTTTCCCACACTAAATGGATTCCAATTTCACTTTCTTAAAAATGATTACTAAACAATCCATGTGATGACAATTTTTTTTTCGACAGTGTATTTTCATCTTTCCTTTGTACACCTTGTGTATTTCCTAACTAGTACTGTAATTTTGTATGATTTTCCTCTCAATCCATTTTCAAACACCGACTTTCTCTGCGGTGATGAATATTACAGGTTCCAATAAAAACAACACTGTCTCCGAACAATTTTCACCACCGGAAGTTCATTGGAACAGGCTCACTCCATGGAACAAGCCCACATCTTTATAGTTACAGAAACCTTCGTAAAACGAAACATAATATCTTGAGCATAGTTTGGGAACCCGGGCTCCCCGAGTTTATGCCCACTTAAATGTTTTTCCCCAAAAAATACAATAATGAACCGAAGTAGAGGATGAATTCAGCGATGAAGATGAAGTTTTGACCGAAACGTACACGAGTCTGAAGCAACAATGTGGTATACCCGAAACATAACCGGATGATGCTGCCGTTCGTTACTGGGTGAGACATCCTCTCGTTCTTCGGGTTCAACATCTCGAAGGGTATAATCGATGGAACAATAAAAAATGAAAAAGGTCAACTGCTTCCGGCGCGTGTGCTTTGACTCCGATAAACAGTCCTCGATCGATTATTCGATCCATCGAAATGGGAATAGAATGTGTCGAAATTGATTGGATTATTTTGCAACATCATCTTTATTCTCTCTACTATTTACTCTCATTTGTTTTCATATTGATCTGATGTCAATTATCTCAATCAACTGCCAAATGAACTCAAGAAACAAGTTTTTGCAGTCGATTAGAGTGTGTTTAGAAGGACGAGAATGTCGATGCATTATGGATGGGCAAAAGGGGGAGGGCATCCCGCGTAGAGTCAATTAGGCTGTGTGCGGCTGCACCTGTTACGGTGAGTTCTCTCTTTCCACCGCCATTCGTCCGCCTCTTTTACCTTCATCTTTCTTCATTTCTTTTTCCTCTCCAACTTTTTACCTTCTTACTCATTTCGTTTTGCTCGGTGGAAAAAAATTAAAGGCTCCTTTTTTTGCGCTTCCTGTTCTCGTCTTCGCTTACCCACCGCGAAGCTTTCTTTAGTTCTCCTGATCCTCCTTCTTCACTCCCGTCTCGTCTTACTGCGATTTCTCGCGTTATGTGATGAGCAAGGAGATCCCTTTCCCTCGGCTCGTTAAGTTCGTCGGTGGTCCCAGTTCATAAGCTCTAACTTTATATTCTAATAAAAATTTTGAGGTTTTATCTATTTAATCGGAGTGGGCGAAGGGAAACAGATTTGGAAAATTGTTGATATGAGCCGGTTGGGCACAATTAGTTGGGATAGTCTTTTTTTTTCGTTATTGGTTTTTTACGGTCAACAATTGTCAGGGTTCATTGAATTGGGGAAATTTACGATCAATTCTTCGGGCAAACTGAATTTTCTAGGAGTTTTGCGATATCCCCCTAAAGTTTCAGCAATTTAGAAAACAAAAGGAATTTCATTTACAATAAAAAAAAAGGGAATTTCATGGACAGTTTACATAGTGAAAAATCAACGGTGCTCATGTCCATAGAGTGCGGAGTGAAATATTTTGGTGTTAAAATCAACGAAATTTCGGAGTGAAATTAACATCGAGCTCTTCGTTAAAACTAGAAGCGGGGTTGATAATTTTATTGACAGAGTGAAAAATTGAAAAATGTCAATTTTACACTATTCAGTGTGAACTGCACTGAATCAGTGGTATCATTCCGTGCAGTGTTATTCGTTACACTTCCCACGGTGATAACATGAACATCGAAGTTCTTCTCACCAAATTTTTAGTCCACACTAGGATTTGGTGTCATTGAATTGATAGTTAGCAACATTGAATTCAATTTGGGGGAAAAACAATGAAATTTTCAATTTCACATACAATTTTACGACGAAAGTCTTTGTAATTTCAGTGGAACTGTCATTGATAAAAATTTCTAAAAAGTATATCGGAAGTTTCGTCCCAAATGTTCAACAGTCTTTAAATTACAAAAATTGTTCTTGAAACAATTATAAAAGAGTTTTTTTTTAGAAGATTTGACGCAGGATAGTTCGTCGTATTGTGTCTCCCAGCGAAATTTAATGTCTGTTCCAAGATTTTCAATGAAATACACTCCACGAAGCTAGCTCCTTATTTGCGCAATTGTCACAAACTTCAAAAATAAATCAGTCCTTCCGACATTACCGCGAATTGGGGCGCATCCATTTCATTCTCTGATGGCCACCAAATTTTAGTTCCAATCTAAAAATAATTTCTCTAACTTCCGGTCGTGTGAACGCACATGTTTGCTTTTTTTCTACTTCTTTTTTTTCTGATATTTTCATGAATAAAGGGAAATTAGTCGGCAACGTGAGGATAAAATGAATGTGCAGATTCAGCAAAAATTTTTTCATTAAAGAAGGGGAAAAATGCACGCATTTCCGGTGGATTCATTTTTCAATGAATAAGGCAGACTAGTAAATCGCGAGCTGGCTTTGGTTGTGCCCAGGCTATCTCGCTCGAGTAGAGAATATTCAACCGAGAATTAAATAAATCGTACGCTCTTGTTTTCTCTTGCTAACCACTCGGTTTGCCATCTCGTTGCTTTCCTTTTCTCATTAACGCTATTAACGCCCAAGTGATGCGCCTTGGTTGAGGGTATGTAGTGAGACACGGTGGGCCTTAACGAGCTACACGCGAAACGCAACTGGAAGAGTGGAACGCACCATAGATACGAAATAACTATTCGATGCTATCGGGGGTATTATGCGAATTGCCGGATATCCGGTTTAAGATCGAAATGTTACCGATTTTCTTGCGGAGCTGATTTCATTTATTGAGGTTTATGTTTTGTAATCCTATGGGGGAGATTATTCAATTTCGTTTGGAAGTAGGAAAATCAATGCCAATGAAGATGAATGGGAGCGTCAGTAGAGGAAATTGTTGAAATGAAGATTGCGTTCTCGCTGGTAGAAAAGATACTCCGGAAATTTTAAGAGACTATTTTTTCAATCCAAATTTCATCCAATACAATACACCATTCGACGTCGCGTGGTGCGGCCTACATAGTTTTTAACTGCTAATTTTTGGTAATTTTTGATAATTTTGATAATCTCGTGGTTGCTACATAAAAAACATAAGATTTTCAAGTGGAGCGAACCTCTCGTCCAAAAATATTCTCAGGTATTTCCATCAAGGTTCCCTGCATACGAACAAAGTTGTCAAATTTTTCTGAAAAATTCGACTTTTTCGTTTATTTTCAACGAACCTATCGGGAACTACCCACTCTCTCTCTCTCTCTCTCTCTCTCTCTCTCTCTCTCTCTCTC
>NW_021680885.1:24541-66385 GCF_001412515.2 Diachasma alloeum | reverse complement strand
CTCTCTCTCTCTCTCTCTCTCTCTTTTTCAATTTTGACAAATTGAAAAAAAAATAGAGAACCCCCCCTTTTTTCGAAAAAATCTTCCTTAGTTTTGGAGATATTTTTGAAAACCTTACCGACTCCATTTTTATTGATTGTGAATTCTCAATGCACCTCCTACCCCCGCCCTAAATTTTGGTAAAAATTCGCTATCTCCCTTAATTTTGGAGATATTTTTAAAGAATTCACCGACTCAATTTTTTGATTGGAAATTCTTGATGCCCGAATCCTCCGAATTTTCATAAAAATTCCCAATTTCCCTTAGTTTCAGAGATATTTTTGAACCCCCCCCCCTATGCCAAAAAAATATTCCAAATAATTCCAAATTAATATATTTTTTACAAATATCTTAGTTTAAAATTAATCTCTATTTTGATCATTAATTTTAAACGATTTTTTTCTAAAACTTAGAAACTTTTTTCGAAAGCTAATCCACTTTTTCTCTCCATGTAAGGTGTAAGTCAACTTATTTCGCTCGAGAAATTTTTTCATATCGGAATAAGTCGATTCAACTCGCAAGATAATAGTTGAGAATAACATTCAGGACTTATTCCGTTTTTCACTTGAATAAAAATCTAGTTAATTTTTTTTTTAAATCGTTTATAGTGGATATGTGACACAATATGTAGAATCGTTTTCCGTCAATAACTGATTTTCGGAAAAAAAAGGACGTATTACCCTTTACCGCTTCGTTACTGAGATCATTTGGATTTATTATNCATGTAAGGTGTAAGTCAACTTATTTCGCTCGAGAAATTTTTTCATATCGGAATAAGTCGATTCAACTCGCAAGATAATAGTTGAGAATAACATTCAGGACTTATTCCGTTTTTCACTTGAATAAAAATCTAGTTAATTTTTTTTTTAAATCGTTTATAGTGGATATGTGACACAATATGTAGAATCGTTTTCCGTCAATAACTGATTTTCGGAAAAAAAAGGACGTATTACCCTTTACCGCTTCGTTACTGAGATCATTTGGATTTATTATTATTATTATTATTATTCAGTTTCGTTTTGCAAAAATACTAATGTGGAGACTTTCATTCCCTAATTACATAGATTTCAGTTAATTTTTGCCTCGAAACCATCCTCTTTTCATTGATCAATTTCTTTGATTTATTCTCTAAAATTAATTTTTTTTCTATATTTTGTCGGGATGCAAGTTATATCTAAAAAAATTCTCCATGAAATGAAAAATCAGTAGGAGCAGGACCAACGTCCTTGGCGCGGATCAAAGGATGGAGGAGTAGATTGATACAGACAGTGAATTGAAAAACTCCGCGCCAAGAACGTTGGTCCTGCTCCTACTGATTTTTTATTTCATGGAGAATTTTTTTAGAATACTTATTCCATTGGGAACTATTTTTCTTATAGAAACCTGATTGTGCACTATCACCATTTATTCAAAATTCCTAACTTGGCTTCCTTTTTTATTT
The DNA here is from genome assembly GCF_001412515.2 of Diachasma alloeum. NCBI lineage: Eukaryota > Metazoa > Arthropoda > Insecta > Hymenoptera > Braconidae > Diachasma > Diachasma alloeum. The sequence goes on along the minus strand of NW_021680885.1, from coordinate 64,905 downwards.
CTATGTATTTTTCAAAAACTTCGATTTCCCAGTAGGAATCAAACAAAACTTTTTCTTGGCCCAGTTTTTTTACAAAAACATTTGTTTTTGTACTTTTAGGCAGATTTCATTATTTTTTTCAAAATAAGCAAGGACTGTTTTTATATCCGGTGAAATTTGTTCTTTTCAATTGAATTTAACTGATTCATTTTTCATAAGATAGAACATTTTTTGAATCAACAATTGAAGGGAAATAAACAGTTCCACTCCAGATTTATTCTCTCCACCGAATTTCAAATTTTAATCATCTATTAACAATTTTCTGACCTGATTTGGTTCCTCATTCAATTTTTGCTCTGATGATTCCTATATGGATTGTATTTCGTGGAGAGATGAACTGATTTCCTTACAGGAATAGTCGAACAAAATGTTCACAAAGAATTCTTTTTGAAAACATCCGTTTTTGTTTTTTTTTTGTTTTTAAAAATATTAGGGAAACATTGGGTGGAATGGACTATTCTGACTTCTTATTTCAATATTTATAACCAAGGAACAAATTTATCGATTGAGCTCAGTCTAAGCTTATTACAAAGGGGCTGACAGTACTTTAATTTTTAAAAAAATCTATTTCATCAGTACTTCAATAAGACATCAACATTTTGGAAAGGGTTCAAAGTGTCCATTTAATTCCACCGTCTCCTACTAATTTTTCTTAAATAATCACAAAATTGTTCGCATTTCACTGTCACTTAATTTAGTGAATTTTTTTCCACGGAATGAAAACATTTTCTGTTACACTCGGAGAGAAATGAATATTTTCTTTTCGAATTTAACTATTCATTCACGGACATTTAATACTTGATCACACAATATTTTCGACACATCTCCCTTTTGTCACATTCCAAACATAAACCGATAACCTCACAAAGAGTGCATAAACTACTTTTATGTCCGAGGTCTGCATATGAATATAGATATGGCGGGATGAAATTCGAATTTTCGACGAGAGAAAACAAAATAGAACACCGAGTCGATTTTCCGTTTCATTCTAATAAGTGATTTAACGTGAAGAAGAACATTTTCTGTGGTTCTCCATAACAACATCACAACCCACGTTCAAATGCACTGGTGGCAACACTTCAACGTTGGATATGAAGCTCAGTTGAACCAGCGCTGCCAACGTTACAACTCGATTCTCACAGTTTATAATGTGAATCGCGAGAATGTGAATATCAACTCGTTGCTATGCACCTATCTTTTTTACTGTTAATCCAAAAAATACCATAGATACATCGTTGAAAAGCTCATAGGCGATTTATATAATGTAACTAACGACACTTTCCCGATTTGTCGTCCCGTTTTCATTATACCGAATGTAAATCATTTAGAGGTAGTGGATGGGGAAGTTCTGTCGTGTATAGATACGCGGTGCTCTCGGCCTGATGTTTTGCTCAGTCGGTCAAAACTTTTCTTGGCTGATACGCTACCGCGTATCTCGATAGATTCTAGAATCTAGAAAAAAATTTTTTGAATTTGCATTTTTTTCTCTGTGGTTATGATTTTTTCCCGCGAATCGAATTCTCATAAAAAGAACTATTGAACTCTCCATAAAATTTATCTTTTCAATTTGCAATGTCTTTGGCTGTGAACCCTCAAGGCACAACCTCCCTCCCCGCCTCAATTTTTCAGTAAAAATTTACTATCTCCCTCAGTTTTAGAGATATCTTTGAAAAACTCATCGACGAGCTAAGTCCACTACGGGAGGGCTGTACATCGAGAATTGAGTACAACCTCCTCCCCTCCCTATACACCTTGTCGCAAACAAAGATTCCCTTATGTCAAACCTCCTCCCCATTGACGAAGCCTCATAGACCCAAATCGGTCTCAATCAAACCGAAAATCGAAAACCGAAAATCGGTTTGAATCGAGCCGAAAATCGGCTTGAATCACACCAAAAAATCGACTTCAATCAGACCGAAAAATCGCCTAGAATCAAGTCGCTATTTACTACCTGAAACAGGCAGAATTTCGGCGTGAATGACTCCGTTTTTCGGTTTGTTTCAAACCGATTTTTCGGTTTGATTCAAGCCAATTTGTCGGTTTCATTCAAACCGAATTTTCGGCTTGATTTGAACCGACGTCGGCTTGACCTGTTTCTACTTGAAATAAACCACTTTTCGACTTATATCAGAGCCGGAATTCGGATTGACGTAGTGCGTCCGAGTTACTCGGTTTGAATCAAACCGAAAATCGGTCAGAATCCAACCGACATCGACTTGAATCAGTACTTTATTTCTTTGGGTGTTCTCAAAATTGACCGTCAGTTTGCATCACAAAGGCGTGTCCAGATCAGAAGTGGTTAAAAAAAGTTTCATTTCACCATTGACCTAACGTGCGTAAAAAATGAGGGTAATTTTACATTCCTAATTGAAAATTCAACAGAATTTTGATGAATTTTCAATATGTATAAAAAACTCGATGGAGGATTTGATCCTAATTTAAATAATTAATTTATTAATTAATTTTTGGTATTAAGTAATGGAAATTTTCATCAAGTTATATTTCTACGAAAATTTCAGGTAATTTCCCTATTGAAAAATCAGGCATTCCATTGATTTTCTAATAATTCGATCAACATATAAATGAAAGCAGCAATATTCAGTTCAATTCTTCCCTGAAAATTCATGTCCAATTCGAAGTTCACGTGAGTTTTGTAGCATTTCCGTTTTACTTTCAGTGAAAACTTATAAACGCCCGTGAATTCTACCGGAAATTAAAAATGTTATAATTATCTTTCCCGGCAGAATCAAATCCAATGTTTCACTTATGAAAATTATTACCTGTTTTCGGTTACTGAATTTTTGGAACAGTGTTAACAGCACAGAATGAACATGTGAGGATGCGGTTTTAATATTTTAAATAGTCTTAATTAATTTAAAATTCAAGGATATATTTACCTGAACTTTTTTATTTTGTACTAATGTTTATGGAATAATGGAATTAAAATTTATAGTTTTCATCGACTTTTTCAATTGCGAACTTTCAATTATGAAATTCCTTGAAATTTCAGCGGATTTGTCACTTAATACTACACTGAGAAAAAAAATTTCTAAGAAATAGAAATTCTTTGATTGATCCAAATCGTTCATCGATTGAATAGTCGCAAAAGAAAATGCTATTGTAAGACACAAATATCGATTTAATTTTAATGTTTTCGATTGAAAAAGAATGAGGTCAGTTGTCTAAACTTTTTTGTTGTTGCTATCTACTTTTCAGTACATACAAATCAATGTCTGTATTATCAGATATCTTCTTCGAATAAAGCATATAATTATCCAATTTATCAGCGTCACGATATCCCGCAAAAGAATATCTGTTCGATTGAAAGCAGAATTCATAGATGCAATAAAATATTCATTTGGTCTATGAGGAACATATTGTTGGATACTCATTGATGCGAGACTTTGGCGGTGCGCAGTTTCTTGTTGACGACAAACGCAATTCTTCATCATTTGAACTGATTATTTTTCCATTGCAATTGTGAAAAAAAAATTATTTGCGCCAAATCCGAAGCGTTTGAACTAAACCAAAATTGAATTATATGAAATCGATTTTGTCACAAAAACAAGTATTTTCTAAATTCGATAGAACAAAATATACTATACTATAACAAAATCGATTTCATACAATCCGATTTTGGTTTAGTTCAAATCGATATTTGTGTCTTACAATAGCATTTTCTTTTGCGACTATTCAATCGATGAACGATTTGGTTCAATCATAGAATTTCTTAGAAATTTTTTTTCTCAGTGTATACTTTCTAAGGAGTGAATGATGATTTCTATGCCCCATATTGGGTTCAACTTCTTGAAATTCGTTGATTATAAAAATTGTCTTCCTCCGCACGACAATAATGACCCAACACCTTTCAAATTCAACAATGGATCTTTACCACTGCGCGTCATATGTGATATCCCCCCCCACATCTCGCACATGTTCCCAAATAATCTCTCCTCAAAATTTACCGCATCACACAATCGAGTGAATGTCTTGACCTTTGGATAATTTCCACAAATTTAATCGTCCTTAACTCTCCTACAACATTATCTCTCGGGAATCACCTATTCTTTTTCTCTCCTCCGTTGATATTTACTTTCCGCTGTATCGAACGCCATCGGCGGTAATAGGTGCATATGGACATTCAGAGGAGTGGCATGGGAAAACGTGCAAGTGGGTTAGGCGATGTCAGACTGCCGGTGTTATCGTTGCACAACGCCAGCAGTTTCTCTTTTCAGTTCGACATAAAATACACGCGACTTCTTCACTCAGCGCGCGAATTGTTCTCTCCTGTCTCTCCTGTCCCTCTCCTGTCTCGCTTTTTTTCATCTTGAATTGAACGTTGTATTCATTTGCGTGGAGAGGACTATGGCGCAGATACGTAGGAATAGAGAAGGTTAAAGTACGCAGATACACTCGCAGATAAGGTCGGTTTGTGGCTGGGTAAAATTGGATGGTAAAAACTTATATGGTACCGACAGAATAGTTAATGCGTGTGCGTGTGCCCATTGTTACGCCTTTTGGGCTTATCCACTTCTCTACTGGCTGGGTGGTTCGTAACTATGCGTGAGTCAAGTTGATATGATTCTCATATCTCACTTGCAATTTGTCATTCCCTCCGTGATTAATTTTAGTCGGACTTTAGCATAACAATATTCTTATTAAAAACTTTCTTGAATTTCATTGTCAATCAAATATTATCGAAGGAAAAACTTTATGATTCAAGTCGTAACCCCTAAATTGACATGAATATGATTAAATGAGGAGTCTCGGAAAAATTTCTGAAGAGGGCAGGGGAAATTTCAGCTAAAAATATGCAACACTGAATTATTTTTTTTGGGCATGGTTAGAACTTTTTTCCAGAATTTGTGGAGCGATTTTCATTTCGAGTGAAATTTTAGAAAATTTCGGCATTCAAAATCAAATGTTTCAGTGGTTTTATTATCAAATTATGATGTGGAGAGGATTTCGACCGAATATTTAACTTGTATTTTTGTTTTGGCCTCTGCGGTCATTAATGTGGTCCTGAGGAGGATCCCGCAAAGGGGGTCGAAATATTGGGCTTAGTTCAAATGACTGGATCAATTTTTATCATTTGGACACAATAGATTCCTTCATGTATAATCAGCTAATGACCGCAAAGGCCAAAAGGTAAATTTTAGTTCAATTATTCCGTAGAAATTGAGAAGAATTGGGAGAATTCGGGCAATGCGGCAATATATCCTTCACGGAGAGAAATATGTAATACAAATTACGTATCTTTTCCGTAATTTCAGAGCGAAATGTAGTTGTAGGAAATTTTATAAAACTGTCACGGAATTTTTCCAGAGTGTTTCGTAATTTTTATCTGAATCTCCTGTGAAAAATGACGATACCATCACTTAAATTTTCTGAGTCGACTCCGTAATCGGTGAGCGAATTGTGAGTTCCGTCTTTTTTACTGAACATTTCTCTCCGTTTTGAATTAAATATCATTGAATTGATAAGTGGTAAACCTTCCGTCATGTTTCAACTTGAAATTTATAAATTTACATGAATTCTACCTGAAACTTGAAATTTCAAATTTAACGTCACTTTTCTGAAATTATTACCAAATTATTCATGGAATTCCAGTTTTGATGATCTAAATACTTAATTTTATGACCGACTGCGATGGCTGCAGATTGTATTTATTATTGCACCAGGTTATACATTAATAAAATTATTTTGTATGTCACAGCCGACACTCCAAGCAAATCTCATAAGTGCAATGCCATAAACAGCAAAAAAACAGAGATTGATCGTCAGACAAAAATGCTTTCAACAGATGTCCATATTTCCCCACATCTCCCTCCAGCCTCATGTCTCTCGCCACACTCGTCCGCTGCGCGCAGCAGCACACGCCGCCACAGACCTGACTAGCAACTTGGATGTGAGCACTTGTCCAAGCACCTTTCCATCCTCCTCTCATCCACCCCAATATCTTTCAGAAGTTCTATCGTCCTCAATAGCTCAGACGACTTGACTACGTCCCCAAAACATCCTAGCACCAGAACCCCCAGCGACGCGTCACACCTGTACAGTCGAGTGACCTCATTGACAAAATTTTTCCCCCTCTTCACCTCCCTATAGTTCTGTGATGTAACGTGAACCTCAGAATTCCACGCATAACTACACCTCTTCAACTCCTCTTGCGTAGACACATTCTGGAGATGCCACCTCAATGATGGTGACCCTCCTCGGGTTGGAAGTCTCAACTACGATGTCAGGTTTGTTATGGAACAGCTGCACATCCGTGAGAATTTTACCACCAGCACGGATCTCAATCCTGCCATCTCCCTCACCACCATCCACAAGATATTCTACACAGAGTACCCCGCTTCCATATCCCAGGCTCCTCATGGCCTCTATCGGGGCCCCAGTCGCCTCCAAGATCGTCCTCAGCACCCAATACACACAAAAGTCATGCCTCTCGGTGTACTCGGGCGTCACGCAACTGGCCGAGACATGGTAGGCGTTTTCCAGCACCCCACACCGACGTGGACACATCCTTCTCTGAGCGGCAATGGACCAGGGGCCAACCATTTGCTCCTCCTCTGCAGCATGAATGTTCCGTACCATCCAGTCCTCCGCGCACTTTGACCGAAGAGCGGGGAACGACAAGATATCCCGATACTTCTTCACATGGCTGTGTGGTTAGAGCGCGGCGTTGGCACGCGGACGACTCGGGTTCGATTTGTGGCAGGGGGGGGGGGGCAAAATGATTTTTTAACGCTCTAATTTTCACAGATTCATTGTCCGAGCGGGAGTCTCGCAAGGGACGACTGTACGTGTTCAAGGTTTTTCCCTCCAGTGAGGTTTTTCCTTGGCCCTCGGCGAATGCGGTACAAGGGGTTGAGGGTGAAGGAAGGGAACAAATCGTAAAAACCCGAGAGGCGAAAGAGCAAAAAAAATTTTTCTTATTTTTAAGGCTTTCGCAGCCATTATTAATGACATTATTGGCTCCCGAATGGATGCCGCGTCTGGTTTCACCATTGCGCCGATGTTTCGCAAACATTGCAGTCTGCATCTTCATGGCTATGAGCTTCGATTCTGAGCTCCGATGTCTGGGGGTTGTCCTTATATGTTTTCCCCTGTGATGGTGGGGGAAGGGGAGGCGGAAGGGGAAGTGGGGGTCAGCCAATCGTATATTTTTAATTGATCAGCTGGTCAATTAAAAAACCGGGAGGACGGTTTTCCAAATGGGGTTCACTTGATATTCTCTGTCCCTGTTGAGGTTGTTAGGGTTTTTATGGATTTCCAAACTCGCTCGGTATTTCCTTTCGAAATACCCTTGAGATTTGGCCAACATTCTGGCTTGGTCGTACTAGATAGTATGTTCAGTGTCCATCCAGTGTTCAGCCAGAGCAGACTGTTTTGAGTGACCGTATTTGGAACACCGCTGGTGTTCCTTGATCCGTCTACTGATTTTCCTCCCGGTTTCTCCAATGTACACTTTCCCGCATGAGCAAGGGTCTCGCACACTCTTGGTGTTTTCAGGGGTGGTCTTGGATCCTTTGCATTCTACAGTATCTGTCCGATCTTCTTTGGGGGTTGGAAGATCGTTCGGATGTTATGTTTTCTGAGTACTCTACTTGTGCGTTCTGTTGTGCCTCTCAGATAGGGGAGGAGGGCCACTTTAGCTCTTTCCTGGTTTTCATCAGGATCAGTCTCCTCTCGGGGAGCAGAGAGCTTGCTCTGCAGCTTATGCTTGACCTTTCGAATTTGGTGGATGTTATATCCATTCTTGGATAGAGCTGTTTCAAGATGTTCAACTTCATTGTCGACGTTGGAGGGTTGGGAGATTGTGAGTGCTGTATACATTAGGGAACTAATGACAGAGTTCTTTTGGGAGGGGTGGTGATGAGAAGTGGTATTCAGATACCTATCTGTGTGAGTTGGTGTACGATATACTTGGTGGATTAGAGTGCCATCCTCGTTGCGTCAAACCAGCACATCTAGAAAGGAAGACATCTGTCCTGCTCAGTTTCCATGGTGAACTTGATGATTGCGTGCTGAGTATTCAAGAACTCCAGGAACTGAGTTAGAGCAGTCTTTCCATGTGACCAGATGACAAAGGTGTCATCCACATACCTGAATCACACAGTTGGTTTCTGAGACGCTGACTTTAATACTTCGTTCTCAAAATGTTCCATGAATATATTTGTAATAATCGGGGAGATGGGAGAATCCATTGCTGCTCCCGATTTTTGCTCATTTTTGCTCTCCTTCGAACAGAAAGTATGTAGAAGTCAAGCAGTGCTCAATTAAGGGAAGGAATCGGGGGGAAATGGCTTTGGATTTTTTGATGATTTCTAAGGTTTCTGGGATTGGAACGTTAGTGAAGTGTTTAATCTTAGTTTTGAGGCTGAAGAATCTGAGCAAATACGAGCTCAGTGAAGCACAAGTGTCTGTGTTGACGAAAGGACACAACTTCGCTGTTGCCCCCAAGAAGATCCCTACCGAGGAAATTATCAATCGGACCGAGACAGCGATCTACCATCTTCCTTCGGAGACCAGTGATGAGATCCGGAGGCAGTTGTCCAACATCCTCCAGAAGGCTACTCCACCTAGTGACAATATCACCAGGGAGGAACGTCTTGCACTGCGTAGTCTAAAGGAGAATAATGATCTCATTATTCTTCCGGCCGACAAGGGCAATGCCACGGTGGTTATGGATAAGGACGACTACTCTGGAAAGCTCAGTTCGATGTTGAGTGATTCCAGAGTTTACATAAAACTCAGGAAGAATCCTACTCGTACAATTGAGCGTAAAACTACTGATCTTCTGAAGAAAGCTGATCTCTCGGGGGATCTGACAAAATTCCTTACTCCTAAAGAATCCTTTCCTCCCAGACTTTATGGAGTCCCCAAAATCCACAAGGAGTCTGTTCCTCTCCGTCCCATTGTTAGCAACATTGGAGCGCCAACTTACCAGCTGGCTAAGTTTCTCACGAAACCACTCCAAAAGTTGACTGATCTGAGTAATTCATACATTCAGAACTCACTGGATTTCGTCAACAAACTGAGAAATCTCAGGACTTCACTAGATGATATTCTAGTGAGTTTTGATGTAGAATCACTCTTCACTAACGTCCCAATCCCAGAAACCTTAGAAATCATCAAAAAATCCAAAGACATTTTCCCCCGAATCCTTCCCTTAATTGAGCACTGCTTGATTTCTACATACTTTCAGTTCGAAGGTGAGTACTATGAGCAAAAATCGGGAGCAGCAATGGGTTCTCCCATCTCCCCTATTATTGCAAATACATTCATGGAACATTTTGAGAACGAAGTATTAAAGTCAGCGTCTCAGAAACCAACTGTGTGGTTCAGGTATGTGGATGACACCTTTATTATCTGGTCACATGGTGACCGGCCAATCGATCACGGCCTTTTTATCACAATCAAAATAATCACGGTAAAAATATCAAACCAAACCAAAATATCATGAACCAAAAATATCACAATCAAAAATATCACGAACAAAAAGATCACAGCCAAATGATCACAAACAAAAATATCACAGTCCAAATGATCATAAATAATCCTTTAAGCCTCCTCGTTGTATAAAAATTGAATTCTAATTCCAACGGGTCTTTCTCCTCACGTATCAATCAGATAACTCAGGAAATACCTATTATTTCCATGAAAACTCAAGTTGGTGAGCGAGATATTGATTGTTGGGTTGTTATTGTTTACTCTTATTTTCCATTCCATGGAACCAAACCATGGAATGGATAATAAGGAATGGTTGCACGGGCTTCTATTCGTTTGTGATATTGTTGTTTGTGATGTTTCAGCTGTGATATTCTTATCGGTGATATTTTTGCTTGTGATATTTTTGCTTGTGATATTTTTGTTTGTGATATTTTTGACGTGATTTTTTTGTCGTGATATTTTTGTCCGTGATAAAAAGTACAGTAACCGGTCACATGGAAAGACTGCTCTTACTCAGTTCCTGGAGTTCTTGAATTCTCAGCACGCAAGCATCAAGTTCACCATGGAAACTGAGCAGGACAGATGTCTTCCATTTCTAGATGTACTAGTTCGATGCAACGAGGATGGCACTCTAGGCCACCAAGTATATCGCAAACCAACTCACACAGATAGGTATCTGAATGCCACTTCCTATCACCACCCCTCCCAAAAGAACTCTATCATTAGCTCCCTAATGTATAGAGCACTCACAATCTCCCAATCCTCCAACGTTGACAATGAAGTTGAACATCTTGAGGCAGCTCTGACGAAGAATGGATATAACATCCACCAAATTCGAAAGGTCAAGCATAAGCTACAGAGCAAGCTCTCTGCTCCCCGAGAGGAGACTGATCCTGAGGAAAGCCATGAAAGACCTAAAGTGGCCCTCCTCCCCTATCTGAGAGGCACAACAGAACGCATAAGTAGAGTACTCGGAAAACATAACATCCGAACGATCTTCCAACCCCCAAAGAAGATCGGACAGGTGCTGCCGAGTGCAAAGGATTCAAGACCATCCCTGAGCACACCAGGAGTGTACGAGATCCCTTGCTCATTCCGGAAAGTGTACATTGGAGAAACCGCGAGGAAGATCAGTACACGGATCAAGGAACACTAGCGGTGTTCCAAATACGGTCACTTAGAACAGTCTGCTCTGGCTGAACACTGCATGGACACTAGACATACTATCCAGTACGACCAAGCCAGAATGTTGGCCAAATCTCAAGGGTATTTCGAAAGGAAATACCGAGAGGGTTTGGAAATCTATAAAAACCCTAACAACGTCAACAGGGACTGAGGATATCAAGTGAACCCCATTTGGAAAACCGTCCTCCCGGTTTTTTGATTGATCAGCTGATCAATTAAAAACATACGATTGGCTGACCCCCTCCCTTCCCCTTCCCTCACCATCACAGGGGAAGACATATAAGGACAACCCCTAGACATTGGAGCTCAGAATCGAAGTTCATAGCCCTGAAGATGCAGACTGCAATGTTTGCAAAACGTCCGCGCAATGCTGAAACCAAAGACGGCATCCATCCGGAAGCCAATAATGTAAAAAAAAAAAATTTTTTTTACTCAATTTTATGAATAGATGATGATCTAAATACTTGATTTTGGATATCTTCGGAAGGAGAAGGTTAGAGAGAAATTTATCAGAAGCCATTTTTTTCCTGGCATTTTATGTAAAATCAGAAATACCTTCCGGTATTTCTCTCCAAACATCACTATTTCATAAATATTTGCTGCAATATGTCGACAAAATTTGTAGGAGGATGAGACTTACAATGATAACAATTCGTAACAGGGGATCTTCTTCTTTATTGGAAAATTTGATTGATTTTTCCTCCCAAGCTATTAGTTTTACGGGTATACTTTAACCCTAGTCTGGTCGCCATATGCGACCCTGCCACTTGGTCACCTCCGCAGGGATTCGTCGCCATGTTATTTATCCCGCAGCGTTGCGTGAGGGACGGAATTTATCATAGAAAAAATAATTCGTCTGTTGGAAATAATTTGTTTTCTTAATATTTTCGGGAATTATGTTTTTTTCTTAAAATTACTATAATTTTTTAGGCACATCAATTGAAAAAGTTAAATTTTTTGAAGATTAGTCACCATTTCACCATCCCCTCATACGGGGACTAATCTAGGGTTAAAATTATTCCAATTGTTTCTGATGCGAAAAATAATTTTTCAAATTTTATTTTCAACAACAACTGACGCAACCAAGAAATGAATAATTATCTCCCTAGAAAGTTATACTCCATGCGCCTTAACAATTCATAGGGGCATCTCCCATTACCATAAAAATAAAAATGAATAAAAATTACCAATGAAAGACTTGAGATACGACATTGCGTGCCGCGTGGAGTTACCTTGTGCTCACATATGTGTTATTCGTTTCCCAAGATGAACGATCAGTCTTGCCTCTTCTGCCTCATACCTAAATGTATACGCAAGACGAGCGATCGTGACTGCATATTACTGGGCATATAGGGCCCCCGGGCGCCGCCTGCCACCGTCCGTGTGCGTTTGTGTAACATGCTTCGCTTCGATGCCAGTATACATCCTCTGGGATAAATTAACATTCCGCTATGAATCGCCCGTTAATAAGCTTCTCGTTTGATTCTCGCGAGAGTGCCGGTTTACTCTGAATCAAGACCGAGTCAATGCAAGCTTGTCATTCGGAGTTTTTTATATTTCTCCTTGATTCGAGTTTACTTGAGATAAATCTGTAGCGGAGTGGTGGACGTAATAAGTGAAAATGTTGTTAGCACTCCATACAAAAACATTTCATGTGGATTATGAACTTTGAATCCCGGAAAAAATAGACCGAGTCACATTTTCAAGTGGACTATTTCTTCTTGGTCTATTTTTTCTGCCTACCAAATTTTCTCAACTACTATACATTGGAGCGAAAAGCATAGGCTCCTGAGCCCTAAGTTCAGAAGCGATTCTTGCAGCGGATAATAACCGAACGCCCTCAGTTGTATTCTCCATATTGTTATTTGGCATGTCTGCATTACATCATGCCAGTCGATCTCGAAAATATGGAAATAATTTAGCGAATTTATGAAATATGTCGCTTGTGATTCAAGGAGTTACTTCTCACCTCACGCGAGCAACCTCGCTCTCTTGCTTCTCAACCTTTACCATAACCATTCAGACTATTATTTTTTCATCCTGTCATTTGACGTATTCAGCAATTATATTAATTACTATTTGGAATAATATTTTGTCTTGATTAAGATCAATATCAAGGGTATAATTATTTATTTTGTGATTTGGAAATAGTACTAATAATTAAATTAGGTAGTTTTGTATGAAAGAAAATCATCGATATTGGTAACTAAAATAAATTAAATATTGCAAGATGACAGATTGAGATACGCGGTAGCGTATCGGCCAAGAAAACGTTTTGATCGACTGAGTAAAACGTCAGGCCGAGCGCACCGCGTATCTATACACGACAGACCTACCCCCTCCACCACCACTAAATGATTTACATTCGGTATAATAAAAAGGGGACGACAAGTCGGAAAAGTGTCCTTAGTTACACTATATAAATTGCCTATGAGCTTTTCAATGGTGTAACTTGTTTTTTTTCGAATAACAGTAAAAAAGATACGCGCATAGCAACGGTTTGATATTCAACATTCTCGCGATTCCCATTATAAAATCGGAGAATTAAGTTATAACGTTGGCAGGGGGCCTATTCTCGAGTTTGAGATGAACGAATTTGAGAACGAAAGTTTTCGTAAACAAATCCTAGATCCACATGTGAATCAATTTCGTTGACGGATATCGTTTTCGATTCACACGTGAGGATACTCGTATGAGGATTCAGTTAACCTCATCTGGGGAACGAAATATTAAACATTAATTCTTTAAATTTATTTATTATAGTTCAATTTTTTGTTTTACAATCAGTTGAAAAATTGATAATTTGCGGAGATACATATATTACGATGTACTCCAATTGCAGAGTATCAGGACGTGTGAAGTTCGCCACTTGGAAATCAGTGTGCGAATGGAAAATGACCTCCGTGAACGCAGTTAATTCACATGTGAATCTACTATTCGTTCACGGAAACTTTCGTTCCCCATCGAAATCCGTGAACGGAGCCAGGGAGCCTATTCTCGACCCAGGATTGCACGGTCGTATGAAAGCCCGTCGTGAACGGAGGCGCTCCGTGTGCGGTGGGGTCCGTACGGTTTGAGACCATCGTATGCGACTTTGGCTCCGTACGCTCCCATGCGATTTTCACTCGGCGTTCGGTTTCGTATGATGGTTTGATGCGTCTTAACCTCACACTCTGACATTCCCCTGGAACTGTGATTATTTATACATTATTCTTACATCTTTATCCTAAAATCTACTCATTAATTCATTCAATAATGAGGCGCAAGTCAGCAAATAGAAAAGTTGTGAAGACAACAAAAACAAACAAAATGCAGTGAAAAACCCGAGAAATATCACAGTGCCCCAGCGAAAGGTGATGTTGGAATATGTGAAGAAACATCCTCAGTTGATAAATGTTCATACTGTTATGTGAATAATTACAGTAATTTTTACGTAAATAATTCCAGTCCCAGGGGAATGTCAAAGTGTGAGGTTAACTCGCGTCAAACCGGCATACGAAACCGAACGCCGAGTGAAAATCACATGGGAGCGTACGGAGCCAAAGTCGCATACGATAGTCTCAAACCGTACGGACCCCAACGCACACGGAGCGCCTCCGTTCACGACGGGCTTTCATACGACCGTGCAATCCTGGGTCGAGAATAAGCTCCTAGTTCCGTTCACAAATCTGTTCACCTCAAACTCGAGAATAGGCCCCCCAGCACGGGTCCAACTGAGCCTCACATCCAACTTCGAAATGCTGCCACCAGTGCATTTATACATGTGGGTTGTGATGTTCTTATGGAGAACCACGGGGAACGTTTTTTGCTCATCTTGAATGACTTATCGAGATACGCGCCAGCGTATCGGTTTTGACGCCGACTGTACAAAATATCTGGCCGAGCGCACCACGTATCTATACACGACAGAACTTCACTCTCCACTACCTCTAAATGATCGACATTTATTATAGTAAAAACGGGACGACAAATCGGAAAATTGTCCTTAGTTATATTATACAGGGTGTCCCAAGATGATTTGTACGGCTAAATAACTGGCTAAAAAGTATTTAAACGCGAAAATGTTTCAGACCAAAGTTATAGGGCTTCAAGGGGGAAAAATAATGAGAAGCATATTTTGAGCATAAGTGTTTGTTTCTGTTACAAGTATAAGTTCATTTTTTTTAAATGAGACTCACCATTTTCATCTTATAAAAGTTGTTGTACTTGGTGAGACGAAGACAATGGTATCACACATGAAGTATTTTTTTATGTTTTTGGGCTAATATTATAAAAAATCGAGAACAATGAAACAAAAGTCCAAGCTAACATTTCTGTTCACGTACGCATGCGTGAGTGTGTGTTTTTTTGCAGCGAAATATCTCCTTCGAAAATTTTCTACGACAGATAGAAGGAAAAAAGGTTAAAAATTTTTGAAGTAGATTACAATTGTCTTTGGAAGTAAGTGGCGGGAACATTGAACAGCTTTTGTAATAGTTCACACACACACCCACACACACACTGTTTGAAATGTTTATTTGGACCTTTGGCTCATTGTTCTCAATTTTTTGTAATATTAACCCAAAAACAAGAAAATACTTCATGTGTGATATCATTGCATTAGTCTCACCGAGTACAACAACTTTCGTAAAATGAAAATTGTTGTTCCCATTTTTTTTAAATGAACTTATGCTTGTAGCATAGGAACATGAATACTTATGCTCAAAATATGCTTCTCATCATTTTTCCCCCTTGAAGCCCTATAACTTTGGTTTGAAATATTTTCACGTTTAACTATTTTTTAGCTAGTTATTTAGCCGTACAAATCATCTTGGGACACCCTGTATAACCCCCCACCCCATATATGAACCCTTCATACGCGAGCCCCCCTCCCATAAATAAAATAAAATCACCCACCTAAACCTCTCCTCCCAATTAATTAAGCCCCCCCTTAAAAAATCCCCATAGATGAAACCCCCCTCTCCACATCTGAAATTCCCGATATTTGGGCACCCCTGCCTATGTATGGGACTCTTACGACCTTTAAATACCTCGGCCACAATTTTTTAGTTTAATCTGAAAAATTTTTTAAATTACGAAAAATTCAGCATTGGCTTTAGGAAATATTTATTCTTCAAAACAATGCTCAAATTCGTTAGTTTTTATGATCCCACTAAGGAAAAAGCTTAAGAACAGGAGTTTCTAAAATCTAGAAACTATTTTCTAAAGCTAATCTACTTTTTTTCGTCATTCCGGCTGTAAGGCAGCGATTTACGAACGTGTAACGTAGCGTTATGACAAAAAATATCATTCGACATACAGCCTAAAAAAAAGTTTCTAGATCAGAAAATTATATATTCGCCAGAAATTTTTTTTTGGTCCAATGACGAAAAATGCTATTTTCTCCGTGTAAAAAACACGTTTTTGTTAAGATTATCCGTATATTTTTCATAGATAAGGTTTATAATAGTCCCCAGCTATTGAACAAATGCTAATTAACTGTACTACCCAGTTGAGATAATAAATAATGAAATACGGGCTTCTACCACGCTAGGCATAGGCCGAACGGGGGTTATGGGTGCCCTCGATCTCGATTTTTCCATCTTATGAGAAAATGATTCTTACGATGTTCTTAAAAAACTAATCTGTGATAGATTGATAGATGCCGAATTCCGGGGCCGAATTGCCGATGCTGTTGACTCGGCTAAGCCTCGGCCAAGGATTAGTATGCCAGGCCTTGGCGACCCACTCACGGCCAAGTCTCGGCCTAGGATTGACATGCCAGGCCTTGGAGACCCACTCATGGCCAAACATTGGTTTTGAACTGGCATGCCAATTCTCGGCGACTTCTTCACGGCCAAGTGTCGGCTGAACGTCAAATGGCCATTCGTCGAATTCCAAGTCTCGGCCAGTCATTGGGTAAACTTCGGACACCGAGACGTGATAAGCGTCAAACAGGTAAGAGAAGTTAACCAATTCCAAGGGTCAAACTCTCATTCTGGTCATTGTTTAGCAGAGAAACCGAGCGTAATATTCCAACGGGCCAAACACTCACAAGAGTCACGAGGGTCATTAGGGTCAAATAGGGGTAATAGCAAATTTACTTGTAAGGGTTGGAGGCTTTTATAAAAGGTCGAATGATCATAGGGGTTGGATAAGTCATACAGGAAACCGTGTAAACAGATGCTGAGGGTCAAACGATCATAAGGTATGTAAGGTTCAAACTCGAGACCTTAATGCTGTAATCTTATTATTTATTGATCATAAATAAATAGGCTGTTTGCCATATCTATATTGAGTGTCATAATTAAAGAAAATTAAAGAATCAGGTGAGAATAGGGATGTGAAATGACCATCATTTTTCAATTCGGTCAGGTCAGGCAAAATTGACCGTTTTCTGACCATTTTCTGACACCGAGATAATTCCCCATGCAAAATGACCGTCATGAACAACCAGCGGCAAAAATTTGAGAAAATGACCAAAATTCCTCTATATAGATGCAAATTGACTGTCATTTTCTTTTTGGTAATTTTTTCGGTCAGATTTTTGGTTATTTTATTTCATTAGTTAGGGATTGAATCGCATTTCATAATTTAAAGTTAATGTTTATTGGAACGAATTACAAAACAATCATAAATTCGATACTCGAGATCACTCATGATAAACTCATGAACTTAATAAACGTCAACAAAATTAATTAAATATATATCTCTGTATATATTATGTTTTTGGTCAAAAACTTCATATTAAGTTAGGAGAATGCTGGATGAGGTTCGTCTTCAGTCCTTCTCTCCTTATTTCTCATAATTGCCACCGGCTCCCTCATCTAGCTCGCTCAGCTCTTCACCTGAATTGCTTGCTGAACGAATTTAGTTATCTAGTGTCGCATAGACCCTTAGTAGCGACGTAGGGTCCCTATGACCGCCAGTAACCTTGCCGACACCGAGTAACTGAATAAAAATTTCTGTGCGATCTATATAGATGAGAATTGACCGTCCGAATTGAATTGGTCATTTTTCGAATTCCTGACCGAATCGTCAGATTTATGGACATGGTAATTACCCGTCATGAGCGCGGTAATTGACCGTAATTTGACCGGTCATTTTTGTCACTCACATCCCTAGGTGAGAATACCATATTTCATTCATATAGCCGGTAAACTTTTTCGTAACTAACAACTCTACGGTGGACGAGTTGGTAAAGTCAAGAACTAGCAACCCGAAGGTTCCAGGATCGAATCCCGAGGAGTCCATTTTTTCACTCATCATTATTAGCGGTTATCGGTTTCTTTAGGAAGGAGTAGCCGAGGAATGTAAATTAAATCGTAAAAAAATAATGCATTAATTAATTTTTTGAACTATTAAAAATGAGTACTGGGTGGGTCACGGGTACCGATCATCGGCCGACGCTTGGGAACCAGTACTGGCCCAACGTTATCAAACCAATGGCTAGCCGAGGTTAGGCCAAGGCCGATTGAGCATCGGCACCCAAGATTCGACAGCTCGGCTACCAGTACTGGCCCAATCTTGGCCCGTTTGACTTTTCGTCCCCGGCTATATGGTGAGTTTTTGGTAAAATATTGTACTACATCGTTTCTGTGATATTCAACTCTAAAAACTGGAAATTTCGTGAAAGCATTCTTTATTTGATTCAAAAAAATTACTAACAAATAATTTCTTCTTTGATTCAAACAGTTACTGTTGCCTGCATCAACAACACATGAGAATAGAAAAACTTATCAATTGATGAGAATGCAATAAATTAAGTTATTCAGAATTTTTTCCTGAAATCCATAGGTACTCACATTTGGGTCCGATTGCCTCGGGATATACCTTAACGACCAAACGGGAGACGCGGAAATTTGCCGGAGGATGAAAATTGGAAGTAACCAACTAGTTAAACGTGTTGTGATGGTCAATCAATAATTTGGTCATGTGACTAAAATTGTCATATCTTAATCCGACATGTTACAGTCATATGTCATGTCATAAAAGTTTTGAACAATTCTAATCGAGTTATTATTAAATAAAGTCCATTTTGTTCTTCAACTCAATCACAATTCTAAAATAATAAAAAAATTGCGAAAATGTTGGATAATTGTTAGTTTCTAATGCGTTATATGGGTCAACTTAAATCCTAAATTTAAAAAAATGTGAGAATTTTTCAGCAAGCCCAGTCTTACAAGTTGTAAAATGAAACGAAAAAAGTTGTAAATGAAATCAAAAATTTATACCGTCCTTTTATTATTTTATTATATCGCAATGAGGATCCCTGGTGCGGATGCCTCGAGAGCGCGGTGTGGAACGGACTGGTGGGCAGTCCCACGTATACCTAGATAAAGATAGTCTGGCTGGACGCAGTAAGAGGGAACCCCAATGTCAAATGTCCACTGTGCAATTGTTCAAATTTATGCCTTCGAGAGGAGTAAAAAAAATTACACGTTCAGTGAACAAAAGGGGTGATCCGATATACCGGTATAATGGCATTCATCCCACCTTTTTTTCTCTTCCCTGCTCCTTTTTTTTTGTTTGTTTGGGGGTCTGATAAAAGCACTGGCATAAGATGTGTAATTGGGCATTCGATTTCATCCCGTCCAGGTTGATATCCGACTCTGGCTCATGTCGAGATACGTAAAACCTGTCGGAGCAGGCTGAGGAAGGCATTCCTGTGGATTATAACAAACTTCCGGTCGTACCTCTTCGGTGCTTTTTTTTCAACTTCTTCTTCGACTTGGCGCAATCCGTTGGTCATTGTTGCGTTGCCAACGGAGTGCGACGACCTGGCAACCTCGATACATACTCCTCTTCACCGGCGCACGCCTCATTTCCCAAGGGAAGATTGCGAGAGGCTGTTTTTCAATCACGGGAACATTATACGCACCATAAACATTCTATTAGATTTTTATTCTCGAATGAGCGTATGGGCTCCTTTATCATGGGCATATGATGGGATTAATCAGATTGAAATTTCAAGGCATTGGTAGAACTTCATTTATGATGTATAGTCGTCTGTATCCTGACTTGTCCATTTTTCTGAAGTTCGGGAATGTTATTCGGAATTCACCGGAAGGGGGTTTATATGGATAACAGATAATCGCCGGATATCTACTACGTTTTTGCTTTCGATATTTAGATTATGGAAATTGGCGTCGAATAGGAGGTAAATATTAGAACGATGGGTATGACGGTTTTATAGATTTTTTTTATTGTTGAAAGAAAGTGAGCTTGCAGTTATCATATACATTCAGGAAAAATTGAAATTTCCTGGATGATCTAGTAGTGATTGTCGTAACAATGGTATTTAATCCGATTTAGGGGGAAAATGATAATGATTATAACTGACGATCTGAATTTTCATGATTTTTTCGAATTTCCATAAAATAATTGAACTAATACTTACACCTTTCATTGACTGTCTACACATTTGATCTGAAAATTGATTGAATACATATTTGATCCTTTAATTATTGCTCTCTAAAGTTTCAGTGAAAATGTGACTTCATAAAATTTCTAGTATTTGACACGGAAAATTTAGACAAAATATTTCAACCGTATAGAGTTGGAACAATAATTTTGTGGAGATATCACTCTATTAATGAAATTTTAGTCACCAACGGCAGTTTCTCATTTTCTCATTTTCTCGACAAGACTTTTCAATGGAAATTTCATCGAATCTTGAACTTTATTCTTGCTATTTTGATAGAATGACAAAACTTCATTCAGAATATCCAGAAAAGCCATAATATTCACAAGGAAATTCGAATTTTTATTTTTCAGTATTAAATTCTACGGCATTTCTATTTTCGGCTGAAGTTGAGTGTGTGTTGGTCATAACACGCCGGAAAATTTTGTTGAGTTCCCAATACATCTACATAAATATGCAGAAGGCATGGTGTTTACCGAAGATTTCTCAGATAAAAAACATCCATCCCACTTTGAATTTTGTGTTCCCCATTTTCCTTTCAACGATAGAATCTTCACCTAAACTTTCCGTGAAAGATTTTAATATTCAACAGATGATCCCACAATGCTTCTCGCAACAGCATCGTCTTCCGATTTTCAGAATAGAAAAGTAAATTGATGATAATTTTTTAGAATTCAGATTCCAATATGAACGACATGTTTATTAGTTTCTCAATTTCAAATTGCATTAGCTTCTCATCTTTGGCGTCAGCTTATCTACTGATCTATTATACACCATATCAGGAATATCAGCTAGTATGGTTCAATCTAGCAACGAAACTGTATTCACTCAGATTTCAAAGATTCAACATCTGTGTTGTTTTTTTCATATTAAAAAAATCCAAGTGATAGGTATCTTTAATGTTAACAGATGATGATTCTCATACACAAGAAAACAAAATGTCTATCACATGACATTTTTATTCAGACTTCCACGTTTTGTTTCTTGGAATGCGTGACTATTAAATAGAACCCCTTTTCCTCTCCTCTACTCCTTATACCATGTTGTCTCGTACCTCACACGTCTACCGATTGCACGCGGGGAGTTGTTCTGGTATGCAACACCTGGGCCCCATGCACAGATGGACTAGCACACGTTTCGATCGCGTGGTTATACGCCGAATTTCTTCTCCCAGTCGTTCATTTTCGAGTAATCATAAAGGGCCCCGGTCTACTCAACATTTTCTCCCTTTTTTACCCCCTCTTTCTCCCCCACACATACAAATTCTTAAGTTTTTTGGTTCCCAACACTCCATACCCCCAATTTTCCTCATTTGATTTTGACGATGGGTATCTAGATGATTCTGAGAATAATGAATTATTATTTTTCCGGAAGGTCTGACATTTCGGAAGAATGACAAGGATTGAATACATTATTATCCCGAAGAGGCCCGAAGAGGCCCTCAGCAGGCAATACGTGTGACGAATTGAATGACGAGGATAAACATTATGTACGGTAGGTGGTGCATCAAGCCGAGTCGAGTCTCATTCGCTCCATTATTGTCCCAAGATCAAGAAGCATGAAAATAAAGGAAATCTTGTCTCTCTGACAATAGTTCGTGCCACGCACTTCTCCGATTTAACGTGGGTAGCGGGGGAAGGGGGGGGGGGCAATACGCCAAGTAAAGTAAGTGAAGTAACGAGTAATAGGCAAAATAAAACCTTTAGTAGGCGAATCTCTGATTTATGTGGCACGCGATCGACTCGCTCCACGAATCACCATATCTGTTTTGCCTCTGACTTCCAATTTTTATGACTTGTTTTTTTTCATCGTAACGCTGAAATCGTTCGGTGAATTTCTCTTTGCCGAGTTAAAAATGGGGAAGAGCTGGTAATTCATGAGAGGCATTCATGGGAGAATCAAAGGGTACTATTTTCAGATAAAACGCATTTATGAGAAATTTAGAAAGCTTGTGGCCTTGGTAACATAATGTGGACCATCTGTCGATCTTTTTGTTTCGTGATTACTCGTTTTTTCTTTTTGATGTTAACTTTCGGTTCGAGTTCAGCAAAGTTTTGTGTCATCAGGGTTCTGGGTTTGAGTGGCTATAGGCTTGATGACATTTTGTTGAATGGAGGAAAGGGTGGAGGAAGTTGTAAGGCTCATGAAGTTGCACCTGGTCTTATTCAAGAATATGAAGGATGAATTTTTATGGCGGATTTAATCTTTATAAGGAAGAAACAATCAAAGAAGTAATTCTACGACAGTTTTAACATGGAAATGAAAAACATTATCCAACACTGTTGAAAAAAAATGAAATTTCATGGGCAGCTTAGTAGTTATTGTCAAGATAGCGATTGAATTAGATTTGAGAGAAAAAAACAGGAAGTATCCACTTTTCGAACAGCAGGAAGACGAGAATTTCCCGACAGCCCTGAATTTTGAATAAAAACATAATTGTCACTACAAAATTATGGCGAATTAACTATTGAATAACAAATCAAGAATGTATAAATTTGCTTTAATATTCCTGACCCTTATAAATTTCCGTGGCAAAATAGAATTTCGAATTTACAGTTTCCATTAATTTGTCCATCAAATTGGCAATTTTTATGGAGTTTCCGTAGAACGGTCTCTTGATAAAGAATTCCAAGAAGTGTACCGAAAATTCCCGCTGCCTTAATTCTGATATTCCTGGATTTGAAGATAAAGCTTCACAAGATTTGTTTGCCGCAAACTTTCTCAGCAATGAGTTTAACATAAAATCCAAAAATTTCAGCTTTTTGTTTTTTACAAAACTACTCGTTTGGATTTTCCACAAGTTCTGTCACTTTTCAAAGGTTTGAAAATCACCATCGAAGGGAAATTTTTCTTACCAGAAAGGCACTCCTCAGCTTTTTATCGCCGAACACACACAAATGAAAAACACCTTTAGACGAAAATGTCAAACAGAAGATCATACTAGTGAGAACGTGAGACACCTGGTGTCATACTCAATAGAAATCAAATAAATTCAGATAAGGCATTAATTCTTTCTAATCTGTTCTCTGACGGCGTGAAACTGACGGCAAAATTTAATCAGTTTTTTTCACATGTATTATTCATTTTTTTTTCATTCTCACAATAAAAAAAATCTGGAAAACAAAGATTATAATTCATCTAGACTAGCACCTGGCCCTCCAGACAACCTCAGAAAAAAGAAATCACCCAGCAAAAATGTTAATGCAATGGGCTGAGCTACACATAATACCCTTGAGTGACTCGACACGCGGTTTTCGAACTCTGAATGAACACCGAAAGGCAAAAAATAAATGAATCGAAATTAAAGAAATAAAAGTGAGACGAGAGAAACAGCCGTGCCTCGCGTGTTCGGTTTCAATGAATTCTTAAGGCATTATTGTATTACGCAGATTCAAATCCCATGGTTAATTCCCCGATAAGGGACATTCCACGCTGTATTGATGAAAAGAATAGTCTCATGTTTATTTTTTCTGGTTTCTTGATACATTGCAGAAGGCCCCTATACAAACAATTTTCCGAAGATTATAATTTTTTTTTTTGAAGTTATGGTGTTTCAAAATTTTGACGTCTTGAATAAATTTTTACTTTTGATGATTTATAATTTAAAAAATATACGTTTTCCGGAAATACGCAGAAGCACTTTTTTTTATCGGAAAAGCATGGTTTGTTAAAAAGAATAAAAATCCGATGACGAAAAGTGAAATTCTATTGATTTTTTAATAAACAAAATTTCATTTGTTTAAAAGAATAGACATTTTAATATTATTGCAAAATTCTTGAAAAATTATATCGACACCTTAATAATACACATATTTACATAGGGAACTCATAGAACTTGGGCGTGTCTATTATTACCGTGTCGATATGGTGTAGCGTTTCGGTTCAGTTTTCAGCAAACTGGTCGTTCATAGTTATTGACCTATGATTTTTTTCGGAAGAATGTCTTAATATTATTGGCTGACGTGATAGTGTGGAATTTCATGAAGCATTTTCATAAAGCATTTCATAACACATTGAATTTATTGCTTCGAAGCAATTTATGGGAAAGTGCAAGGATAATTTCTTCTCCGAACTAACAGACGTTACAAGAACTACAATAATTATCCACGTGTCGTGATAAATCATCAAATGATAAAATTTCTTCGAGATGTCAAAATTTTGAAACCCCGTGACTTCTTCGAAAAAATTTTTTTTTCATCTCCGGAAAGCTGGTTATCTACGGGTCTCTTGCGATAAATCAAAAAACCAGAACAAAATGGCAATGTGACTATTTTTTGATCGAAATAACGTGGAATGTCTCATAAACAATGTCACGAACAAGACAAGTATTTATTTCATAATGGTAATAACCAGGGTTGGGCGTGTAAATTACGTTGGTAAATTACACCGTTTTTTACCGACGTAATTTACGTAAATTACCTCGACGGGTTTTTTCTACATTTTTTACATTACTTAGAAAAGCTGGCAATTTTCGGTTACTAGAATGTTTGATTTTATTCCGATGGACGAAGACCCAGTATTGGACACATAAATATCATAAAAAATAATATATTATGTCCCGAGGACAGATAAAGCACGAATTTTAACTCCACACTGTTCGCTTAGAACGCGGCTCTCGATACTTGGGGCATAAAACATTATTTTATGTCCCTAGGACCATAAAACCGCGATTCTAACATCGATTCCCTCAGTTGAATCGTAGTGTCTGGGTCTAGAGACATAAAATATTATGTCGCACGGCGATAAAACAATTTTCTGACCTATGTGATTTAACTCCTCGTCTTCGGCTCGAATTATAAAGCCACATCCGTCAGAAAATACTCTCATCATTTGGTGACAATGTATTATTACATCACATGGTAAGATTTACGGCATTTTAAGAAAGTCATCAACATGAGCCTCATACCTCATAAAGACTAAATTTCACGAGGGTCAAACGTTGTAAAAGACCAAAGTTACAAGTCATCCCCATTGTGAGAAAGTGAATATCATTATCTATTGAGCTTTATTGGATTATCCACTTTATTATTTGGAGCTCCGGAAAAGCTCAGTTGGACCTAAAACCCGAGTCGAATATCTAGACCTTATTCCCCCCTATTACCTTCTCGAGTCGAATATCGGGATCTTATTCTCCCCTATTACCTCCTCAAGTCGTATATCTGGGCCTTATTCCCCCTATTACCTTCTTGAGATATTTTTTCCTCCTTTCTTCATCCTATACATCCTGAATAACTCCTTATATGATCCTGCCTCACCCTAAAGGCGTAAAAACCCTTCTCAACTGATACTTTTTTCCCCCTTCTCCTCCTGTCGAATGAAAAGGAATCATAAATCCCCTGAATTAACCCTGATAGCCAGGATGATCTGTTTGTGGAAAACATTTTAGGGAGTCCAGGCGATAAATAGGTTTAACACACCTGTTTTCCTCCTGAACCCTCGGAATTTGGAAATAACTCGCACGTTCAGGCGGAAACCAGGGGGTCTTTCCGAATGTAAATACACCCTAACGTCATCCTGGTCCTCCTACTCATGATAGGTGTTCAAGGGGGAATTCAGGTCCTAATATTCGACTCGGGAAAGAAACATTTTGTTGTGAAGAGTTCAAAAAGCTACCAAAGACAATTGAATTAGTTTTGTCATTTAATAATGCTGAATGAAACAAGTTAATGTCAAGACAAAAGATAATGATGCGACGAATCCAAAAGAGAGCAATAAATAATAAGTATGACCCTTACGAGATGTGACCCTCGAAACGTATGACCCTGGCGAGGTATGAACCTCGTGACTTTTACCACCCTCGCGAGGTATTATCTTCGCGAAGCTTCACGATTTACGATAAAAGGTAACGTCGGCTGTTTTTTTACATTTTTTACATTTATTACGTAAATCACGGATTTTTTACAATGTGATGTAAAAAACTGCGGTTATGCGGTTATACAGATGCCCAACCCTGGTAATAACCGAATTCGTGCACTCACTGTCGTGATTACGAGACAACCGATTTCGATTGGGTACTACAGGAGATGAGAATGAGGGAGGGTTTGACACTGGGGAGCGATTTAGTGTCCCCTTTTTCGAGCGGGGGACCAAAATAAATGCATTAAAGTTTGATACTCGATTAGTCTCTGGCTTTTCTCTTGTCATTTATTTCGTAGGAATTGTGAAAACGGTTCGGGAAGACGGGGATTTACTCTGAATAAATGGGAGGTGACATTATTTCTGTTTCTAATTCAAAACAGTAATTGAAATTTTGAGATTTTTCTTTAATGAAGAAATAATTATAAGGTATTCGCACCATAAAATTTATTAGAAAAATCCGCAATTACAAATTTTGGCTAAAATTTCCGGCGGCAGATTCCTATTAAAAATGTTTATTAAGGGACGGTTCTACTGAAATTACAAGGAATGTCTTCACTGAAAATTCCCAATTTGTTGGAAAAATCATTAGAAACTGGAAATTTCAATTAAGGTGAATTATTCCATGAATAAATAATAGAAATAATGAAAATTTAGATGAATATATTCTTGAATTTTCAATTAATTGAAAATTGAGCACAATTTGATACTGAATATTCCGTTTTTTCAATTGAAAATCCAAAGAAATTGAAGAATTCTCGTCTTCCTTCTTCTCAAAGAATTGAAATTCCAGCGTATTTTCCGTGCAATGTAAATTTTATTATTTTTCCCCCTTTAAAACGAATTCAATTTTGTTCCCCTAAAAATAACTACTAAGTTGTCCATGGAATCTCATTTTTTTTTCTAGTAATGAATAAAAATCTGAGAGTTGGATCGAGAATGACAGGTCTAGACACCGAACGATTGGTAACTTCCTCCAGTTGGTGTTACCCATGGACAAAATGAAGAACCGCGGGAACGTGAGAATGCGGCACCCGGACGGCTTCCGAGGTAGAATCACGAAGCCTTTAAATTTCGAATGGAACAAAGACCAAGTGGCGAGGAAAGGCCGTCGACGAGTGAGGGAACACAGTGAAGTGGGATCTGCCATAATATACCTCCTCTCGTTGGCTATTATCTAACCGCAGGGATTGTATATTCACGTGAGTTTTTGTGGGACACTCGCACGATGGGAATATCGCTAAAACTATTTGCGCATTCCCAAATCATGGGAAATCATTACTTTTTCAAAAACGAAATGCTTCTTCCTCGTTTCAAGTACGAATTGTCATATGTTCTCATATTCATTCGTCTCATATTCATTCGTCTCATATTCAAAAAAATCGAATTTCTTTAGAAATCTCTGAACTACAGAAATATGTTGTACTGAAAGTTAAAAAATGAGTGACATTTTTTACTTGTTCAATGAAAATTATTGCCAAAAGTTGAAGAAATAAGTTCCAATCTCACAGATTTCTATTTCATTTTATTATTAGTATAGTTTTATTTAAATAAATAACATTTTTACTCATTTTAAGGAAATAATAACACTTTACGTTCTTGAATTGATGATTTTTTCAGTTCTAAAACAAATGCGTTCATGTTTCTACAATTCCTTTGTTATCCAAAGTATATCACTTGACACCGTGACTCAATTAACGTCGAATTCATGAAACCTGAGAAACAAATACATTTGTATCGGGTACCAAATCCATCACATACAACAATTAACCAATTGCGAAAGATTAGTTAGAATTGTAAACTAAAATGATTATTCCTCGACCAAATCTTCAACAAATCAAGTTATAGAGCACGGATTACCTCACCCAATAAAATTTTGCAGTAAATTTCAATGACCTCCATACTCTTGCGCAGAATTTAACAATAACAAAAGTAACAGGAAAAATTTCCTCCCAGACAATGCATCAATTCCTCCTCCGTATTAGTACACCTAATGCAATAATCTTCTCTACTTAACTATCGGTAACTCGAACGCCCTCACACTCCAGCCGGCTCATCTGACAAATATCAGTCCTCATTTATCGTTAAACGCGCTGTAACACGATGAGAGAAATTTGCGTCACCTAACAAGTCATGAGTCACATCATAGGCATGACGACAAACGCCCAAACGAAAACATTCTTACTCCTATAATAAACCCCAATCCTGTTCATAATTTTTTCTTCGTTTATTTTCCAAGCTCCGGAAAAAATTTGCATAAACAAAGACTCGTTATATAGTTCCCGGGCGATTCCAAAGGGGAGTGTGTTTTTGTTTTTATTAATTTCTTTGTAGAACTGAGAAAAGAGCCCCAATGGAAGAGAGAACTGGAGTTAATACAGGGCTGGTTATATACTATACATATATATATATATATATATATATATCCATATATATATATATGCCTGAGCGGCATTTGCATAGGAATTCCGATCGACCCACGCGACTCCTCTCTATAGATATAGTTTTCTCTTGCAATGCATCATTTTCCATTTTTCTTCAAAATATCATCTCCGTATTATTTATTTCATTTTTTACTTTGCTGCTACCATATGTGCAATTTTAACAACAATGATTGATGAATTAGCGTGTCAGGCAATCACACTTGTAACTCCCGAGTACTTTGTGGAAGTGAAAGTTAAATCCCTCCATAGCTGTGCAAGTGACACACGTGACCCACGCACTGACACGCACTGGGGCAAGTTCATGATCAATCCACTGCACAATTTTCTATCGTTCACTTTGCTCAATTTGAATTCTTCTAGGTTCGAGGGGAGGAAGGATTACTGGTTTAGGTTGGCTGATGGGTACTTTTTTTTCATTTAGGGTTGGTTTATTGCGACTCTGTTTCATCATTTTTTCCCTTCATTTTCATGTTGTACGCCAGTGGTGGCATGGGCACGGCTATTTTCGACACGCGACGTTTGAACTTTCCTTTCATCGCTTGTCTTAAACTCACGGCAGCTGGGCTTATCCTTGCGACTTTTTAGAGGTAATAGTAGATAGTGGGGAAGTAGAGTTACTTCGAAGTTTGATACTAGTCTACTTTTTCTGTTGTTCCTTCTTTTCAAGGTTTTTATTTTAAGGGAAAAATGAGTGAGGAATTTTTTAATTTTTTAATCATCAAGGCCTGAATGAAAGGTTACAAATAAAAACAATCGACGGGTTAAGATTGGTAAAATATTACTGAATACAAGAACAAACACTTGATCATAGGAAACTTCGTGATTATGATGGAATTATTTAGTTAATTTCCAAGGTGGAAAATTTATTATTTATCAATTGCCAATAATAGTATAATACCGTTTAGTTGTTTTATGAATCTTTACAGGAAATTTCCGTTCTGAACGAACAATAATATATTACGTGGCAAGCGTCTCAAACAAGTCTGTGCGAGGCATTCGATTTTACGGGGCGAGCCGAAGGCGAGCCCGGTGAAGTCGTAGCCTCGCAGCGACTTCTTTTAGGTGCGAGCCGCGTACGCTATTTTTCGTGCCGCCTGATGCAAATGCGGCAAAAAAAATACGGTGAAAAAAGAATTGAAAAATTTCGGTGAAAAAAGAATTCAATAAGGATTTAAGTACTAATTGACTTAGATAATTTTTTATTCATTACATTTTAAACATTTGGAAAATAAACAAAAATTTTATTTAAAGATATTTTGTTCGTGAAAGAAAGAGATATTGTTGTTCATTTGTGGGCACAGTAATTAATGGTCAAATTATGAATAACACAATTGTCCATCTTTATCAATTTGTTGGGTAAGTCAGCTAGATCCAAATTTTCCTTGTCAATAGTTTGAATTCGCTTCCAAGTCAGAGTTTTTGACTTCTTTAGTGAGTATCCTTTTATATTATCGCGTAAGGCCACATTCATGGGACAATATTTATCGATGTCAATATTGCGATTTACTCTCAACATTCTCTTTAATATTGAAAGTTTATTACGTAGTATCTTTTAAATACACGAAAATTGTATCTTCGTTAACGTCATTAATGTTTCGATCTGCCCACCATTTGAGAAATTCATTGTAGGTTCTGTGATATCGCTCGTTTGATTTTTTTGCGGACTATACCTTCAATAATTTCTCGAGCCTGACTGTGTACATCTGATGTTTCTTCAGCCTCACTATCACTACTTGAATCTTCGGAATTCACTGAGAATACTGACATTTTCAGTATTATTTTATTTTTGGTTCCATATGTATACCCTCTCGGGTTTTTACATTTTGTTCCCTCCCCTATCTGCGTTACCATGGGCCGACTTACTTTATCCCCAACTGTACCCCATTCGGGATTGGACTGCCAGGGAAACCATGGGAAACCTCAGTCGTGCAGCCGGCCGATAATTCAGGGATTCCATTGTGTCCATTGGTCACACTGACTCAATGGGCACAGTGGTTCTCTACATTCGTGCCTAGCGACTGTAGTCCCACGCGGTTAGGTGTGCCTAAGCGGACACCCATCCAAGTACTGGGCAGACTGAACGCTGCTTAGCTTGGATGACCGCCGAAGCCACACACTCCCCGCGTGACCGATACAGCCACACACATTTTCAGTATTTTTATAAAAAGGAAAACAATTGCACTTGTGTCGGGGTATGACAGACTGTACGAAAACGATGAAACTGTACGGGATGGCGTATAGCACATCAAGCGCTTAAGGATAACCGGGCGAGCTCGGAGGATTAGAAAAAAGCAGCTTTTTTTTTTGCTTTTTTTACGTATTCTTTAAAAGATGGAAAAAACATGTACAAAGTTTCAGACTGCTGGGAAGCATGGTTAATTTATTATGAATTTTTGAAAAAGTGGTCATTTAACCCGTGATCTTATGGAAATCACAAAAAAAAACTGCAAAACCCAAGGAAAAAATGCAGCCAAAGTCATGAAACTTTAGACACATTTAGAACATGTGATCAATGATTTTTCGAGTGAAAAAGATTATCGCCTAGGAGAATTTTTTTATTAATAATAGCGAAAAAAGTACTGAAAAATGACATTTCTGCGAACGCAAGCCAAATAAGCAGCAACGTCCCAGGTACCGATCGGGTGGGGGTAGCGCGGTCAATTTAAACGTCTTTGAGAGAGAACGATGAAGCGTTGTGATTGGAGCTCCCTCGAGCCAGTGGTACCAGTTCCTGGTGAAAAAAAAAACTACCGACGATGTTGCCACTTCTTCGCATGGATTAATATTTTTTCATTTATTAAAAAAAAACAATCTGAAAACCATTCAATGCGTGGAACAGATACAAATAAATTTGGTTAGCTCCAAAAATAATTTTTAACCGGAAATACTCCCTAATATTGCCTGAATTTTAAATCCGAATGGGAAAAATTTTTTTGTTCAGCGATTGGTTTTCTGCATGAAAACAATAGAAACCCCTTCGCCTCACTGTCTACATTTCTTTCTCGCCCGCTTATCCTTAAGAATATTTTTTGTCACTCAATCCGTGAAGCGTTGCCTCACGGACTAAATGACAAAAAATACTATTCGATACACGGCCGTGAATAACTTTTCTGCCTCATATGATTACGGAACTCGCCTTCGGCTCGTCCTGTAACCTCATATTCGCCAAAAAAGTTCCTCACAGCTTAGTGTCGAAATGTACTATTGCGGAACATGCGATTTTACCGGCCGAGTGAGCTTCTAAATATTCGCCTTCGTGAGCCGAAAAAGGAGCCTAAAAGCCGAATTTGCGGTCAGGTGGCATGGAAAATACCATAAAAACAATAAATTGCGATTTTCATTATTAGCCTTATAATTACATTCGTCAGAAAATGCTCTGTGGGTCGTGTGATGAATGTAATTTTTTGCCACTGAGCCGGAAAACCGTCATTCTGACGTCCCTTCGCTCGGTTAGATCCTAGCTTTCGGATCGAGTGCCAAAAAGACTCTTTGGTTGAATAAATGCTGATTATTTTTATAAATAAATTTTTATGATCATAATCATACTATTATTCATACTATATTCATGGAATTTTTCTCTAGAAATTATGAAAAAATTCGAAACTATTTCATATAGATTACAAACCAAGGTTGCTAGAATTGAGAAGATTTTTACCTTAAATGCAGCGGAATTTTCATGATTAATGTCAATGAAAATTGAAAAATAACCCGAGTCGAAATTTTACCGGATCTCCCAACGTAGTTTCAAGGTCCACTGGTGGATTTAGGACGATGAAAATACGTTGTCCAGTGTACAGGCTCAAATGCACTGATTCAACCTACTTTCGACGTAAATACCGTCTCTTTTTTCCTTTTTTTCCAGATTGTACGTTGAAATTAGGTTAAAACTAAACGTATCCCCAACGTTCCTCCACCGTACATTCTTTCCTTCCTTCCTCCCCCCTTCCCTCTTTACATAACCAGTTCCATTCTAACATCGATTAATTGATTAAATCTTGCATAAATTAATCGGTGGAAGAATGGCAAAAATATAAATATTATTAACTCGGTGAAACAAAAATGGGAAAAAAAGAAAAAAACGGCTCCGTCCATTGGTTCTCGAGATATTCCTTGCTTGTAAGTTCTATCATGTTCCCTTTCGGTCACCCATCCTTTTTCTGGTTTTACTCGCTACTACTCAAGCTCAGTGATCGCAGGATATCCCGGTATGCTTCTGAGCTGTACAGTTGCTTGTGGCGAGTTGTATTTTTTTCGGGTTTATATAACCAACTAATAAGAAGAAAAATAGGAAAAAACAGAAAGAAAATAAGCAATAGAGTAATACAGGAAATTAAGACGAAAGGAGCAGGGGGAGGAGATGAGAAGGAATTAGAGTCCATATAGGTCTAAGGAGTCTAAGGGTCGGACCCTTCATATAAAAGTCAGTGAGTGCAAAGATCCGATAAGTGTAAGAGTTAGTTGAGTCTGAAGGATCACGCGAATCTAAGGGTCAGTTGAACCTAAGGGTCCAAAGAGTACGAAGGGTCAGACGAATGTAAGGGTCAGTTCAGTAAAGGTCAGATAACTAAAAGGCTCAGTTAAGTTCAAGGATCAGTTGTGTTCAAGTGTCCGTTGAGTTTAAGGGCCAAATGAATCTAAGGGTCAGATGAGTATAAGGATCAGATGAGTATGAGAGCCAGATAGGTTTATTTATGTCAATAAGCGTAAAACCTACAGCATAGAGCCAGATGGATATAAGGGTCAGCCGAGTCCGAAGAATCACACGAATCTGAGGGTCAAAATAGTATGAAGGGTCAGGTGAATATAAGGGTCAGTTGAGTATGGGTCAGATAAGTAGAAGTCTCAGTTGAGTTTAAAGGTTAGATGCATCTCAGTGATAGTTGAGTTTAAGGGTTAGATGGGTCTAAGGATTAGTTGAGTCCGAAGGATCATGCGAATTTGAGGGTCTGTTGAGTAAGGGTCAGATACGCAAAAGCTTCAGTTCAGTTTAAAGGTCAATTGCGTCCAAGTGTCAGTTGAGTTTAAGGGTTAGATGGGTCTAAGGATTAGTTGAGTCCGAAGGATCATGCGAATTTGAGGGTCTGTTGAGTAAGGGTCAGATACGCAAAAGCTTCAGTTCAGTTTAAAGGTCAATTGCGTCCAAGTGTCAGTTGAGTTTAAGGGTTAGATGGGTCTAAGGATTAGTTGAGTCCGAAGGATCATGCGAATTTGAGGGTCTGTTGAGTAAGGGTCAGATACGCAAAAGCTTCAGTTCAGTTTAAAGGTCAATTGCGTCCAAGTGTCAGTTGAGTTTAAGGGTCAGATGGGTCTGACAGTTATTTGAGTTCGAAGGATCAGGCGAATCTAAGAGTCAGTTGAGTCTAAGGGTCAAACAACTACAAAAGGTCAGGCGGATTTAAGGATCAGTTGAGTGTGAAAGATCACGCGAATCTACGAGTCAGTTGAGCCTAAGGGTCAAAAGAGTACGAAGGGTCAGGCGAATTTAAAGGTCAGGTAAGTAAAAGGCTGAGTTGAGTTGAAGGGTCAGTTCAATCTAAAAGTCAGATGACCTTTGGCTCACCTGACCCTCAGAATCGATCTGACCCTCAGACTCATTTGACCCTTATCCTCGTCTTAGACTCATCTGACTCTCAGGCCCAATAGGGCCTTCGCACTCATCTGACCCATACACTCAACTGACCCTTACACACAACTGGCCCTTAAATTCAACTGACAGTTGAACTCAACTGAGGTTTTTAATTATCTGACCCTTACAAAACAGACCCGTGGATTCGCCTGACCCTTCATACTCTTTCGACCTTTAGACTCAACTCACCTTTAAACTCAACTGACATTTAATCTCAACTGAGGCTTTCACTTAGATTCGCGTAATCTTTTGGCCTCAACTCACCCTTATACTCATCGGACCCTTATACTTAATTGATCCTTATACTCAACTAACCCTTCTGACCCTTAGACCCAACTCACACTTCAGACGCACGATTGTTTGAACTTTGAACTAATGTTATTAATGTACTAACACTAATAATTTAGTTACGTGAGTCTTTAACACGGTAATGAATTTTTTAATTATCGTCAATAATGACCTTGATACAATCAAATGTGGACGTCGAAACTTACAACGTACGTTAACAGAAAACAAACGTCATTAACGTTGAGAGTACGTTTAATATACGGTGGATATAGAGTGTTTTTCAACGTCCATGGGCCTTCACGTTGAGATAAGTTGAAAGTACGGTGAAAATTTGGTGGAGAATTTGAACACCAAAGCAATGAAGGTTCAAAACGTTGAAACTAAGTCGGGAGACCCGGTAAAATTTTGACTCGGGAAATCTCCCTAGTTTTAAGAACAATGCATGTTAGAAATTATGGTTTCTATGATTATTTCTTTTTGAAACTAGCATTTTTTTGGAGGGAGGAATTCTGCAAGTATTTGTATATCCTTAATCAGCCGTTTTTATTAAACCCAAAATATTGGATCTGATGTTTGTTTTCTCCTCTCTAATTGTGTAATTTTCACAAGTCCATCAAACCAGTTTGAATATTCACCAAAAATTAACAAAGGTGGAAAGAATATTCGCCATCCGGTGGTGCGCACATGATGCATCCCACATTCATAAAAAAACCGGAACTGGGTGGGGCACTAGGATGAGTCGATATCAAGGTGAGATGAGGAAAAAAGGCTTCCTGTAATTCGAGAGTGGTAACATCTGTCAGAGCATTTAATATCGAAAATGTGCAAACTCCAATATTTCCTCTATATTTCTCCTTCAATCGATAAATGGCTATAGATGGTATTTATTTACCGCGGTCACGTTTTTAATGCAGTCGAAGGGGTCAAAAGGTGGTGCGTGCCGCATCTGTCCTCTTACCATAA
Organism: Diachasma alloeum; assembly: GCF_001412515.2. NCBI lineage: Eukaryota > Metazoa > Arthropoda > Insecta > Hymenoptera > Braconidae > Diachasma > Diachasma alloeum. Next base: position 29,645 of record NW_021680885.1, on the reverse strand, counting down.
TCAATCGACGCAGTGCCGCCGGCCCACAGATCATATTCCTTACTCATGACTCAATATATTTTTTTTGAGCTATTACTGTTTCTCCCTCAAAAGACGTAGAGATTATTTTTATGCTTTCATCGCATTATTCGGAATTCCTTTTCATCGCTTCCCCTGTGGGCTCAACTGAATGAACTCATCAATCATCGCTAGCGATTTGCGGTGAATCAAAGCAAGGCATGATAAAAATTGCAGTTTTTACGGGGGGAATTCTATCAATGTCAAGAGCTATTAAGTTGAGCAATGCACTGCATGAGTTGGTGAAACTTGGAAATATAATATCTTACACTGGAAACTTTTTCGTCACAATTTTAGTGACCAAGAAGTGTAAATTTCATTAGTTGGTGAACGAAATAAGACTTGAAGAAATGTAATTCTTCTGCTAAAAAAAGAGTGGTATACCGTGAGTGTCCCAGTTATGGGACGTTTAAGGATAATCGGGCGAGGAGGAAATGTAGGAGGTGAGGTGGAGGGGTTTCTATTCTTTTCCTGCAGAAAACCAATCGCTGAACAAAAAAATTTTTCCCATTCGGATTCAAAATTCAGGCAATATTAGGGAGTATCTCTGGTTAAAAATTATTTTTGGAGCTAATCAAATTTATTTGTATCTGTTCCACGCATTGAATGGTTTTCAGATTGTTTTTTTTTTAATAAATGAAAAAATATTAATCCATGCGAAAAAGTGGCAACATCGTCGGTAGTTTTTTTCCTTTTTCACCAGGAGCTGGTACCACTGGCTCGAGGGAGCTCCAATCACAACGCTTCATCGCTCTCTCTCTCAAGAGACGTTTAAATTGACCGCGCTACCCCCACCCGATCGGTACTTAGGACGTTGCTGCTCGTTTGGGCTGCGTGCGCAGAAATTTCATTTTTCAGTACTTTTCTCGCTATTATTAATAAACAATGCTCCTAGGCGACAATCTTTTTCACTCAAAAAATCATTGATCACATGTTCTAAATGTGTCTAAAGTTTCATGACTTTGGCTGCATTTTTTCCTTGGGTTTTGCAATTTTTTTGGTGATTTCCATAAGATCACGGGTTAAATGACCACTTTTTCAAAAATTCATAATAAATTAACCATGCTCCCCAACAGTCTGAAACTTTGCACACGCCTTTTCCATCATTTAAAGAATACGTAAGAAATAAAAGAGAAAAATGGCTGCTTTTTTTCTAACCCTCCGGGCTCGCCCGATTATCCTTAAGGAAAATTCCCACGGCAATCGCCAATAACTAGGGATGTAACGGACAAAGCTGACCTGTCAATTTACCGTCACTTTACACGTAAATTACACGTCACTGACCGAAGGCCAATCACTGACCATTTTTAGTCAGAAAAAAAGTGACGGAATTTCACGTCGCAAAAATGATCAAAGGAAATCTTGACGGTTATTTTATATCTAGATAGAGGACCACAAATATTGTTCATCACGTGACGATGTTGCTTCGAAATTCGGCCGTTGGGCTGAGCCTTGGACTCGAGATCTCTCCAAATTTTAGTAAGAGATAGCCTGCTTTAGGCACCATATGTTTAAGAGAGTTCGTTAATTAGTTCTCAAATGAAAATATTTACGACATCATTTATCCAATAAAAAATTTTATACGACTGTTTTTCTATAATTGAACTTTACGAGATTCTACGGTAACAATAAATGGGAAAAGTGCTACGACGCTTCTGATTTTTTTTGCAATTCCACCCGTGTCGACAAATTTCTGTCTTTAGGTCTTCTAGAAATCTTGGGAAGAATCTTCGAACGATTATGTAGAAGATCTGCTTGGTGACCTAAAAAGATTCTTCAGAAGACAAAATCTTCCAAAGACAATTTTAATTTTCGATCCTTACTCCTTAAATCCTTACTTTTTTGACGCTCAAATTACTAAGCCCTGAATTTTGGATTTTGAAAATTTTGACCCTTAAAATTTTGTCTTCTGAAGAATCTTTTTGGGTCACCAAGCAGATCTCCCACATAATCTTTCAAAGATTCTTCCCAATATTTCTGGGCAATCTTTGAAAGAGAAAATTTTTCTACGCAGGAATACTAACGTAATATTCACTAAATTTTCGATTTCCGTTTCGGCGTTATTCATAATGGTATTCAAATTTCTAAAAAAATTCATGAAGAAAGTGAAAAAAAAATGACCGAGCATAAAAATGACGGTCAGATTACATCTAGATAGACGATTCTTCAGCATCAATGATAACGAGAAAAAATTACTGTCAATTGGCTATGTTGACCGGTCAGTTTGCATCACGTGGTACAGTGTTAAAAATTTTCGTCTGAATTTTCCGTGTCAAATTCCGGAAATTTTTATCGTGCCCACGTTCCACTGAAATTTCAGGAAATCATGTCATTGAAAAATCAAATATTCCATTGATTTTCCGTTCAAATAATCTGGAAATCAATAAAACACTTCATTTTTCAGTTCAATTATTCTGCGAAAATTCAGAAAAATCGGAAAATTCAGGGAAAAAATGAAAATTCGTGTCATTTTGTTTCCGAATATTCATTTTCCAGTGAAAATTCAATCAAGTTGTGCAATTCCCATCCCATTCTCACTGAAAACTCATGAATTTCCGTGATATCTGTTGAAAACTTGAAATTCCATAATCATTTTTTCCCTAAATCCGATTCAATGTTACTCTCATGAGATTTACTATAATATCTTCCATGAAATTTCGAAAAATTTCCAACAGTGCATGCGTCAAGTCAGAAATGGTCAGAAAACGGTAAATTTATGACTGACTTGACGCATGTAAAAAATTACCGTCATTTTGCACCCCTACCAATAACCATTCTTCTTCTGGTCAAATCTCGATTCTAAACGTAAAAAAATGATCCCCCATCCTTCCCTGACATAAAAATGGCCGCATTTGTTACAAATTGCAATGATCATAATAAATATTAATGAAAACTCATTGAAGCTCCCGTGACCCAGTTATGGGACGGTTGAAATCACCCCTGTAGGGTTGCTGAACGCCACGGACCTAATTCTTGAACGGAGTCATTTTCAGGATACTAATTGATTGAAATTCATTATCAGGATTTCTTTACTAGACTTTTTTTATCATGTTAACAGTGATAAACTATCACAAACCACAAAATAGAATTAAAATAAAGAAACAAGACGTCTTAGCTTTCTCCAAGTCCTCATTTGTATAGTTCGGTGTTTTTGGTTGTTTATTTTTAGACCTAGGATTGGATAAAAAGTAATAATATCCATTACTAAATATTTTTCTAATAAATAAAGGTAAAAATCTTTGTGGGAGAATACTTTTTCACAGTAGTGGAGGAGCTGACAGGAGAGAGTATTGAGGTTAACTAATCGGAAAATACCCGTCCCGCATCTGGGCCAACCTCAAGTTTGGTTGACCCAATATTGAGATTTGATATTTCCTCCATAAATAATTAATATTTGTATTTTTTTGACACATCAGATTAATCCAGAAGTGTCCTTTAGTTACCGGAAATAATTAAAAATCAATTGTTTACTTACATTTTCGTGTATAACCCTTACGCAGTGTAGCCCTGACGGAACCTGTAGACTGCTAGTAGAGAGTGAGTTGACTCTCTATTTGTTCCTGGAGTGGAGAGAAAGTTGAGAGTTTGTGGAGAGTTGGACTGACAGGGCCAATTCTCTACTCATGAGTACTTTTAGAGAGTAGATAGCTGAGGGGAGGACTGTTCTGGGCTTCGTGGATTTAGACCCTTGAGTTATCTGACCCTCTAATCTTTAGAACCTTAGACCTCATCCCTCTTTGAACGCCCAGACCCGAAATTTTTTGTGAACGCTGAATGTTATGACCCTAAAACCTTCCACACCCTACAGATTATGATTCATATGTGACCCTTATATTTTCAGACCCTTAGATTTTGACCCTAAAAATTTCTGACCTTTAAAAAAGTCTGACTGTCAAATATTTGAACCATATTATTTTTGATCCTTAAAATGAGGCCAACTCTCTACTATCTACTTTTGTAGAGAGTAGAGAGTTGGGATCGGATGCTTGGTGGGGGCTACTCTCCACTCTCCACAATTGTGGAGAATGGATAGTTGGGATTGCGGACTCAATATGTTGTGACCCTTAATGCTTCTGACCCTAAGGGTTCGGATTTTGACCCTAAAAATTTCTGACCCTTAAAAAAGTCTGACTGTCAAATATTTGAACCATATTATTTTTGACCCTTAAAATGAGGCCAACTCTCTACTATCTACTTTTGTAGAGAGTAGAGAGTTGGGATCGGATGCTTGGTGGGGGCTACTCTCCACTCTCCACAATTGTGGAGAATGGATAGTTGGGATTGCGGACTCAATATGTTGTGACCCTTAATGCTTCTGACCCTAAGGGTTCGGATTTTGACCCTAAAAATTTCTGACCCTTAAAAAAGTCTGACTGTCAAATATTTGAACCATATTATTTTTGACCCTTAAAATGAGGCCAACTCTCTACTATCTACTTTTGTAGAGAGTAGAGAGTTGGGATCGGATGCTTGGTGGGAATATTTGACAGTCAGACTTTTTGAAGGGTCAGAAATTTTTAGGGTCAAAATCCGAAATTTTAGGGTCAGAAGCATTAAGGGTCATAACATATTGAGTCCGCAATTCCAACTATCCACTCTTCACAATTGTAGAGAGAGGAGAGTAGCCCCCACCAAGCATCCGATCCCAACTCTCTACTCTCTACAAAAGTAGATAGTAGAGAGTTGGCCTCATTTTAAGGGTCAAAAATAATATGGGTCAAATATTTGACAGTCAGACTTTTTGAAGGGTCAGAAATTTTTAGGGTCAAAATCCGAAATCTTAGGGTCAGAAGCATTAAGGGTCACAAGATATTGAGTCCGCAATCCCAACTATCCATTCTCCGCAATTGTCGAGAGTGGAGAGTAGCCCCCACCAAGCATCCGATTCCAACTCTCTACTCTCTACAAAAGTAGATAGTACAGAGTTGGCCTCATTTTAAGGGTCAAAAATAATATGGTTCAAATATTTGACAGTCAGACTTTTTTAAGGGTCAGAAATTTTTAGGGTCAAAATCCGAAATCTTAGGGTCAGAAGCATTAAGGGTCA
>NW_021680885.1:10652-24487 GCF_001412515.2 Diachasma alloeum | reverse complement strand
TCATTTTAAGGGTCAAAAATAATATGGTTCAAATATTTGACAGTCAGACTTTTTTAAGGGTCAGAAATTTTTAGGGTCAAAATCCGAAATTTTAGGGTCAGAAGCATTAAAGGTTGTGACCCTTAATGCAATATATTGAGTCCGCAATCCCAACTATCCACTCTCCACAAATTGTAGAGAGTGGAGAGTAGCCCCCACCAAGCATCCGATCCCAACTCTCTACTCTCTACAAAAGTAGATAGTAGAGAGTTGGCCTCATTTTAAGAGTCAAAAATAATATGGTTCAAATATTTGACAGTCAGACTTTTTTAAGGGTCAGAAATTTTTAGGGTCAAAATCTAAGGGTCATAATCAATAAGGGTCTGAAAATATAAGGGTCACAATATATGATTCATAATCTGTAGGGGTTGGAAGGTTTTAGGGCCATAACATTCAGCGTTCACAAAAAATTTCGGGTCTGGGCGTTCAAAGAGGCATGAGGTCTAAGGTTCTAAAGATTAGAGGGTCAGATTACTCAAGGGTCTAAATCCACGAAGCCCAGAATAGTCCTCCCTCCTCCCTCTAAAAGTACTCATGAGTAGAGAATTGGCCCTGTCAGTCCAACTCTCCACGAACTCTCAACTTTCTCTCTACTCCAGGAACAAATAGAGAGTCGAACTTTCCACTGGTTCCGCTAGGGGAGGAATTTTACCACTCATTCACAATGGAATCTCCCATTAGGGGATACACCATTAATGCTGATACATCGACTGATTATTAAAAAATGAATAAGACTCATAAAATATGGGAAAAGAGCACTATTTATTGAGGAAACACTTTACTATCCGGTGACAAAAATAATGGACGCTGATGACTAGGGAATTTGAGAAATATGAAATTTTATCGCCAGAGCGTTCTGCGTTCAGCGAAGGGGACCTGTTCCGTGATTGGGACACTCACGGTAATAGAGATCTCTAAAATATGCTGAATCACTGAGCTTTCATCGAAATTCAATTGACAGTAGCATGATTATTCAAGACATTGTGACTTTCATTAGATTTATGATGCAATTGTTCAAGAAATATCAGATTTATATTGAAAACGTATGAATACTGTTTTTCCACAGTGAATTAATGGGAAAATTTCAATGAATAATTGAATTTTCCAGTTGACTGTAAAACTTAATCACCGCTCTTAATTTCATTCTGATTGATTCTAAATCTGGAGTAAAATAGAATTCTTGTAATCTGTGAGAAATGCAGGGTTGCATTGAGTCGAAATTTGAATCTCCATCGAGTCACTTAAAAACTAACTGATCTGATAGTGACATTTAGGGAGTCATCTCAGCACTGAACTGTAGCTGCTACAAAAAAAGGAAACATGCCATTCCAATTCAGCAAATAAAAGCTTAGGTACCTGATAAATATTGTTTTAATATCCCACCATCTTACCTCAATCACAGGGAATCTTTATTGTATCTTTATCATTCTCCGAGTGAATGATGTAAATGCTACGTCATTTGAACGAAGTTCTGATGGTAAAATTATGTCTCATAAAACGTTTCGGTAGCGAAGCGCTGAACGACAGCAAGTTAAATTACCTGTTAGGTAGTTGAGTTCTCGCGAAATATATTTGAATGTAAGAGGAATAACAAAATATGTCTAAAAACCTCTTTTGTAGTGATGAATCAGGGCTTCGAAGAAGAAAAGGTTTTCATACCCATTTTGATTTATCAAGGTTGAAAATTTTTCTTGCCAGTCAGGCTTTTTGATATTCTTTCATATGAAATATTAATTTTACAAAGATGAGATATGCTCCGAAAGGTGACCGGCCAATCGATCACGGCCTTTTAATCACAATCAAAATAATCACAGCAAAAATATCACAAACCAAAATATCATGAACCAAAAATATCACAATCAAAAATATCACGAACAAAAAGATCACAGCCAAATGATCTCAAATAAAAATATCACAGTTCAAATGATCATAAATAATTCTTTAAGCCTCCTCGTTGTATAAAAATTGAATTCTAATTCCAACGGGTCTTTCTCAGGAAATACCTATTATTTCCATGGAAACTCAAGTCGGTGAGCGAGATATTGATTGTTGGGTTGTTATTGTTTACTCTTGGCTGCCTTTCTTCCTTTCTGACCTTCATTCTTCTGAGTTCCATTCGTTTGTGATATTGTTGTTTGTGATGTTTCAGCTGTGATATTCTTATCGGTGATATTTTTGCTTGTGATATTTTTGTTTGTGATATTTTTGACGTGAATTTTTTATCGTGATATTTTTGTCCGTGATAAAAAGTACTGCAACCGCTCCGAAATGTATGTGCACATTTTTATTCAAAATACCTTTGAAGAAGCTCTTCCCTGGAGAAATATATTCAATGAAAGATCTTACATTTAAGGAACCGCCAAAAAATACGAAAAAATATTTTGTCACTCATCTCGAAGTCTATCGGTATAAATAAATGATTAAATAAAGGCCAACATAGAAACAAAACGAACAATTATACGACACAATTTAACATATGGAATACAATGTAAAAATAATCTGGAAGGTTAGGTCCATTAGATATATACTAGAGTGTTGTCAGTTTCTATTGAGACTCTACAAGAAGCACTACGGGTACTTCAAAATGAGTAACCTTACAAACGAAGAGAAAATATATCTTATCGAGTGCTTTTATACTAGAGGTAAAAACTATACTGAAGCATATAGAGGCTTTCGTACCAAATTTGGGAGTAAAAAAGTAGCCAGTCAAACCATCCTCAGAAGGTGAGAATAAAAAAAAAATTATCTGACTTCATCGTATAACCTCACTTTTGACTAAAACTTTCAAGTATTTATTACTTTCTCTCCCAGAGTAATTGATAATTTCATCAAGTACTATACTCTTGAGGACCCTTGTTATGATCTTCCTGGTCCATCACACTCAATTACAACAGAAGATACAATTGCCAAGATTAAAGAACATTTCAAGAATAATCCAACGGATTCGATGCGAAAAGCAGCGGCAACTNCCATCCTCAGAAGGTGTGAATAAAAAAAAAATTATCTGACTTCATCGTATAACCTCACTTTTGACTAAAACTTTCAAGTATTTATTACTTTCTCTCCCAGAGTAATTGATAATTTCATCAAGTACTATACTCTTGAGGACCCTTGTTATGATCTTCCTGGTCCATCACACTCAATTACAACAGAAGATACAATTGCCAAGATTAAAGAACATTTCAAGAATAATCCAACGGATTCGATGCGAAAAGCAGCGGCAACTTTGAAACTGAACCGAGAGACACTGAGATTAATATTGAAGAATTTCCTCAAGTTACACCCTTACAAAATTACGACCCATCAGTTGCTCACAGAAGATTCCAAAAACAAAAGAATTGAGTTTTGTAAAATTATGACACAGAAATTTGAAAATGATGAGATTGATATCAACCACATAATCTTCACAGACGAAACCCACTTTTATTTAAATGGATATGTAAATAAACAAAATTACCGTTTTTGGGGTCGTGAAAATCCACACTCATCTGAGGCAAAGTCTTTACACCCTGTTAAAGTGATTGTCTGGGCAGCTATTTCAATCAAAACAATACACTTAGAATTCATGGAAGGGACCATTACAGACAATAGTTATCGAGAAATGCTACAAACTAAATTTTTCCCTTTGGCTAAAANTATCAACCACATAATCTTCACAGACGAAACCCACTTTTATTTAAATGGATATGTAAATAAACAAAATTACCGTTTTTGGGGTCGTGAAAATCCACACTCATCTGAGGCAAAGTCTTTACACCCTGTTAAAGTGATTGTCTGGGCAGCTATTTCAATCAAAACAATACACTTAGAATTCATGGAAGGGACCATTACAGACAATAGTTATCGAGAAATGCTACAAACTAAATTTTTCCCTTTGGCTAAAAGAAGAGGATTGCTTAAGAACTATTATTTTATGCCAGATGGTGCTACACGGCATAGAACTAAGGACGTATTTGAAGCTATTTGTAGAATGGCCCCCTTATTCGCCCGATTTGAACCCGTGTGACTTCTTCTTATGGGGCTTCTTGAAAGATAATGTTTATGCGGAAAAACCCGAGACCAAAGAGGATTTGAAAAAAGCCATCAGCGACGGAATTTCTGGTATTTCTCCATCTCAGATTGAACAAGTTTTTCATAGTTTCCGAAAACGGCTTGGTTATTGTGCAAATTCGATTGAAGATCACTTCGAAAATATTTACCATTGATAGCTATCTCCTGGCTCAATTTGTCAATTTTTCTCAAATCTCAATAAGTATCTATTAGAAGTGTCTGATTCAACTGAAACTAATTGCAAATAAAAATGACATCTTTACTCAATTCATATGTATTTTTATTTTTTTTTCCTGGCACTCATTTCAAAGTTATAAACGATTAATTTAGGCAACTTCCTAATTGTCACCTTGTATATATATATATAACTATATGACGGACTGTAAGGGAAAAATTAACAATATGTAATGTTATTGGAACATGATGCGAATCGTAGTAATCAGGTAATATTTGAAGAAACGCGATTTACTTATATGTGATCAGTCGTCATTTAGTATTATTTTTATTTTTGGTTCCATATGTGTACCCTCTCGGGTTTTTACATTTTGTTCCCTTCCCTATCTGCGTTACCATGGGCCGACTTACTTTATCCCCAACTGCACCCCATTCGGGATTGGACTGCCAGGGAAACCATGGAAAACCTCAGTCGTGCAGCCGGCCGATAATGCAGGGATTCCACTGTTTCCATTGGTCACAGTGACTCAATGGGCACAGTGGTTCTCTACATTCGTGCCTAGCGACTGTAGTCCCACGCGGTTAGGTGTGCCCAAGCGGACACCCATCCAAGTACTGGGCAGACTGAACGCTGCTCAGCCTGGATGACCGCTGGAGTCACACACTCCCCGCGTGACCACTACAGTCACTCGTCATTTAGTATATACCGTGTGATAACATAATATATATATGACTTACTGTATAGGAACTCTATTGAATCAATGTATCGACGAATCGACGATTGAATCAATGTATCAATGTATCTAAAACTAGCGAAAGATTCGTCAGCGGAGAATTCAATTTAGACAAATCTAGGAGTAGAATGCATACTCCCTAAGATTTCAGCTTCGGGGGTACGAATTTCACGAATTTAAGTCATCGGGAAGCCCCTGCTCATACGTCGACGTTTTGACTGAGGAAAAAGAGGAACAGAGAGAATCTATCGGTGCTAATCCTTCTGTGCCGCCAGTGGTCCTATTGAGCATTCCTGTCACGCAGAGGAGCCCACACACTATTTACATACGCTTAGATTATTAATGGTGGGAAAGTCAACTTCCCTAAAACTGAAATCTTAGAGAACTGAAATGGTAGGAAGTATCTCTATACAAATCTTTTCAAGTCATGGGGAAACTTGTTCGCACATGAAAAAATACACCATTACACCCTCAAAAATCATCTAGATCGAATTTCCTCGAAAGAATATTCCGTCAGCTTCAGCTTCATTGTATTTAAAAATTGTAAATAATGTGCTTAGTAGATTTGTCCTTAACCCTTTGGTCACCCTATGAGGGAAACCCCGCCGCGCATCGTTTTTCATTAATTACAATTGACTGTCTAACCGAAAAAATTCAAAAAAATTTGCCTTTATCAATTGAAGTGTTTAAAAAATTATAGTAGTTTTTAGAACAAAATATTTCCGAAAATTGTTAAAGAAAACAAATTATTTCTGACAGGTGAATTATTTTTTCGCATGTTGAATAAAATTACTGAGAAGTAGAAATTTTTGAAAAATACAAAGAAATGAAAAAGAAAGCCAAGTCAGCAATGTCGAATGAACGAACATAGTGCACAATCAGATTTCTATGAGAAAAATAGTTTCAAATCGAATAAGGATTTTTAAAAATCCTTCATGAAACAAAAAATTACGCCCTTGGCGCAGATCAAAAGATAGCGGATTGAATTGATACTAGACAGTGAGTTGAAAAACTCCGCGCCAAGAACGTTGGTTCTCCTTCTCGTAATTTTTTATTTCATGATGAATTTGTTTAAATCCTTATTCGATTTGAAACTATTTTTCTTATAGAAATCTGATTGTGCACTATGTTTGTTCATTCGACATTGCTGACTTGGCTTTCTTTTTCATTTCTTTGTATTTTTCAAAAATTTCTACTTCCCAGTAAGAACCAACCCAAACTTTTTCTTGATGCTGTTTTTTTACAAAAACATTTGTTTTTGTTTTTTTTAGGGAGATTTCATTATTTTTTTCAAAATAAGCAAGGAATTGTTTTTATATCCTATAATTTTTTTCATTTCCAATTCAATTCGGCTGATTCATTTTTCACACGATAGATCATCTTTCCAATCAACAATGGAAGCAAAACAAATAATTCTACTTCACAGTCATCATTTCCACCGACTTTTAATTATTTATTCCAGATTTTCCGACTTAATTTGCTTCTTCCAGAATTTATTTATGCACGGAACTCAATTGCAAAATGTGAAATTTGTCGTTCATATACCAAATTCAATTTGTAAATTCCCGGGCTCCCTCCTTGGTGTGTGTGGCTGTATTGCAGTGCTACCAACTCCGTAACAAAAAAATGATAGCAGATAATGTAAAATAGGAGAATGTGCATGTGAACCCGTTGCTATGCGCGTAATTTTTCTAATATTGATTGGAATAAAAAAATAGTTACATCCAATGAGAAGCTTGTGGTCGATTTATATAATGTAACTAAGATTTTTTTTCATGTAGCTGGTCACATTTGTATTTTATTTAATGTATATGAGTCGGAGGTAGTGGAGGGGGTAGTTGCTTCGTGTATAGATACACGGCATCGGTCGGCCAGTTTTGTACAGTCAGAGTCAAAACTTTTTCTTGGCCGATACGTTGGCGCGTATCTCGATTGTCCATGACGCAACGTTGCTGGACACTCGCTAAACGCGCCGAGGCAGTGTAGAGTGAATTCGGCAACCCTAAAGCCGAAATAACACGGCGGCGAATTCCAGAAGACATTCCAGAAGGCAGAGGTGACCAAAGTCGCAGGGTCGCGTTTGGTGACCAGACTAGGGTTAACTCGTAGAAGCGTTAGGAGACTTTCTCTCACAAAAATGTTCTCTTCTAGTTTACTCTGGTGGTGATAAAAATCGTCTGTCGGTCAAGGTTGAGCAGAAAAAAAATGCTATTCTTCGGCTCCACTGAAACTTTCCGCTGAACTTCGAACAGCGCCTTCGGTGGCGATATTTAACTCTATTCATACGAAAAGGCGATGAGAGATTCGCTCATCCGACGCCTCAAGAATGCTGGTGGAAGCACGCGCCTACCGACGATTTAGGGGATTATTTTATCCGGCGGCTAGATAAAAGCATTTCTATCTACCTATCTATCTCAGATATTTGCAAAATAAATATCTCAGTACTACCATTACATAGACGTATTTGAAAAAAGTTATTTTTAAATTTCCACAGCACATGGATTATTCAAAAAAACTCTTCCCACTCGAATAAATCCCCTGAACCCCAATGTTGTTTGACGTTCCCCAAATTGATGCATCACAAAAAGGTCCAACTTCTCTCCCGTACATACTTCTTCAAAAATAAATTCTGAAGTGTATGCATTTGTGATTTCAGAGTCAAGTGGACACTGAGGAGGATCAGAAATGTTTTTAATGCACCCCAGTTTTCCCTCCTCGCCGTCAATGCCAAATGGACGGCTATTTCCGTTTCATTTTGTTCGAGTATCGATACAACATTTTCAAAGGGAATTAAACAAGAGATCTCTCCCACAAAAAATTCTCTTGAAAAAAAAAATTTGTTGGATGTTTCAGCATCCGTAAGCGGCCCCCGGGCCTGAGAATTATCGGCGCAAAAAATTGTGCGGCTTCTTTCGATATAGCCGTAATACGCAGTCTCGTTGTTTGTGGCTGTGGTGTGGTAGGCGAAAATCGAGTCGGAACTGGTTGCTTTTACATCTCTCCGGAGCCGCTGACGTAAAGATTTGCCGCGTGAATAGGACAGGAAGCCCAAAAAAAAGGTTCATGCAGAGGTTGGGAATTTCGCGATATAAAAAATGATGATAATGGTAATTAATGAAGGCGGAGGAGGGATGTTGATGAGAGGAGTAAGCATGATGAATTACCTAGCGAAAATTTTATCATGACGAGGACAATTGTGTGATGAAAAAAGTAATTAGGTAACGTGATTGTGATCAAGAACCCATCTAGCGACAGATGGGGACATGACAGGAAATTTCCACTCCTTGGAGCACCTAACCCACAGCGTCAAGCTGGTATGACATTGATCGCAAACTCATCAGGTGAATATTCTCTTGGGGGAAGTCCTGATTCGATCGCCAGGCGACTTAGATGATTACTTATCAGAGGAAGAAAAAAAAGTTTCGAGTCATCAAGTACATCGTGTGAATGGATTATTGTTTTAACGAATAGATTTTTAATTACTGATTCAACGTATTTTATAACTTTCCGCAATTGTCCCTAAGGAAATCTATTTTTAGGTATTATCGTGGTATGGACAACGAATTCATAAAATTGCCATAATTTCCGTTCAATTTGATGTCTTTCAGTGACCACAAGGCCACCTATTCCCATTATTCAATTATTTAGCCTCCTTCGGAACTTCCCCAGATTTCCTTCTTGCGGTTCAGAATTGTTTGAAAAAAACACTTGGAGAATTTGGGAAATACACTTTTAGAAATTTTTGCGGATTCCCAACATCGTGAACTTCAAGTGGGAGTGAGGTGAAATTGGTTAGAATTTTTTTTGGGAATTTAGAACATTGACTTTTTCATATTTAATAAACCAGGCGATGCCAGTGAAAACATGAGTTTGCAAATGTATTCTGAAAATTGAATATTACATTGTGGTTAATTAACAAAAAAAGTTGTTTTTTAAAGTAAAATATGATAATTGAATACTCATATCATTGTATTGTTATTGTTGTTGTTCTATTTCCAATTACGGGTGAATTTTTCAATGTCATTGTAAATTATGATAACTGAAAAACACTACCAAAATTCTTGAAACATTGCATCGATTGTTTCAATAATTCTTTCTGCTTCTTCAATAAGGATTTAGAATTAACTCCATCAGAAAAAGAAGGGGGTCACTGGATGATTCACCAATATTATCTTTTTAGTCGTTCTGTGAAACGCTTATGATAAGAAAATTTGCATGACATTAAATTCCGTTACTATATAAATTGAATGAGAACACTTGATTCACAAGTATATTTTGAAACATTCAGAGATTTCACGTGTCAGCAGTGTCACTCCAGGCTATCTCTGCCTCATTTCCGTTTTTTATCGTTTGGATGTATATACTTGCTGCGAGCTGTAGAAACGACGCGTTCCACAGGTGTGCATGAACAATATCTTATATTTTTATACTATTCTTAAAGGTTATTGGACCCTGAAAGTATCAAACTAATACATTCATCATTTTTCTGACTGTCTTCCATGACTTGCAGTGGGAATATTTCGTGTGGGGAAGAAAGAGTTCCGATGGAATTTTCATTCAAGAAATGGAGAATGCAGAAATAGTAGTAAAAACGGTCGACAAAAGCCTTAGAGATTTGTTGATTTTTTCATCCCGTTTTTTCTCTCCTGGGATACGAAAAAGAGGCAAAGCAGTTTTTCTAGACATCTTTTGGAATCCCTCGACCATGGGATTACATACTTTGGTGGATGCATTCGTATGCAGGGTCGTTTCTCATTGTTATTTCGATGACAATAAACGCCCAGGAGGTCTTTGCCACCAGCTTCATTTTTCCTTTTCTTCATTTTTAAAATCTAAACGGGAAAAAGGCATTTGCAGAAAAAACGTTCGTGGATTCTAAATGGCGCTTAAACTCAGTTTTCGGCTTTCGGTTTATCTCGTTTTGGAGATCACGGGGGTTTTCGGGACTCGGAGAATATTACACTGCGTGGGGGCTCGCGTTCAGCCAGTCAGGTAGAATACACACCTACCACGACGTGAGGTCGTAATACTCGGTATTGACTCGTGCAGACGGATGGTGAACGCTCAATGGAATGTCCAATGACCACTTTTTTCTTTCCCCATTCATTCTTCATATTTACATAAACATGTTTCCTCTAATATTTCAATTATGAATCCTTGTGGGGACATTTTTGAAATTAATATTTGGGTAAATGTTAAGAAAGACGGCCCCACATGAATTTCATTTATCACCTGTAATAATCGATAAGTGAAGAAATTTTAAGTGTTTCTAGGTTTAATTTGACTGTCGGAGATGTGTTGTTAGGGATTAATCGCAGAAAACCCATCAGTGATACTGGCAATGAAGGAATGAGGAAGGCAGCGGCATTCGGCACCAAAAATAATCACGTACCTTTTACCGTGTTTATGAACACGAATTTTGCCATTGATGGGAATACACCGGAAGGTCAGAAGCGAAATTCTGGCCTTTCAATACTGCCAATTCTGTGCTGCGGCACACACCACCGTTCATTGATTGCCTCACCAGAAAGTGTTCCGGGATGTGCTTGTTCCCTCTCAGCCTCCTAGGTGCATGTATTTAATTTATTTAATTACAAAATAGCTACAAGAAGAGTAGCGTCGGGTACTGTGTGGGTGGTCGGGGGAGGGGGTTGCTTATTCCGAACCATGTATCATTCATCTCTGTATTGTCCAATTGTTTTTATATATGTCAAAATGTGTTGTTTTGGGACCAGAGCACCGCCACCTCCACGTTGGTTGGTCCCGGGTAACGTAGAGAGCTGTGAGGTAAGTTATTCGCGATTTCTTCCCACTGAGACTTTTTCGACAAATTTAAGAGCTACTAAGTGACTAATAACACTATTCCGAACACATGGTTAAGTTTTCAGAAAGATCGGTGGTGGGGACCTCTTTCTTAACATTTACTGCTTCGCGTGCCTAAAACGTCCCTTTTCCACAGATTATGATGGAAAATATCGTTCGATACTCGCCTTCGGCGTGTGCCATAAACCTCCCACGAGCCAAAAAAACAGTTTTCCGCACTCGTATCGAAATATACTATTTTGACACTGCTGCTACGTTCACCTCGTGTCGAAAAGTGCCGTTTCCTTTACTCGTAAACGAAAAAGGTACAGTTCGGCCACTCGTTGAACGTAACATCACTGTCAACAAATATTGTTCGACACATGTGAGATGGGAATTTTTAGCTCATGTGATTAGCAGCCCTCGGCTTCGCCTCGGGCCGCCAACTTCACACTCGGGAAAGATCTGTCTTACTCGTAGCGAAATATACTATTTCATCACGCTATGCAAAAAAGTAACTTTTTAGGCACGCTTCGCGTGAAAAAACTCTTTTCCACACTCGTTACGAAATATACTATTTTTTCGAGATATTTAAAAAACAGTCATTTAGAAGCAAAAACTTATAGACGACAATAAAAAATTAAAAATTCATAAAAATAAAATTACCATCTACTAATAAATTCTCAGATATTCAAGAAGTTGAATGAAATAGTATTGAGAAATTATCGGCCTACTTCATTAAATAACCCAGATAATGATGCTCCAAATGTGTATTATGAGTAAATATCTTTACAACAATAGAATTAGGTTCGTGGGAAAGAAATTCTGGTGTTGGAATTTGAACTTTGCTAACATTTTCAAAAATAATCTGTTTGATCAACGCCGGAAATTTCTCTCCATAACTGCTTCGGTGTCCTTTGTAATTTTCAACATTTCAACTTCATATTTTCCACTCCTATCCACACTATTTACCAAGCACAAATTTCCCAGATAATCCCCCTCTTTATCTCTCGCGATACCAACCGTGTAAAGTACGAATATTCGACGTGAGCGAAAGTGGCTTGTTTACTTACTTTGACTGCCGGCAGCGAAGCCCAAGAGTATCAAAAACATGAACATCATTTTGATCAGCATAACGAAATTGAGTTTCAATCACTCTCAATCTCGATGATTAACCTAATTGATAACTCGTCCAAGTCCAAATGTCACTTCATTCCAATCACACAATTTGTTATTATTGATTATGAAACAATCCACAGATTTAGAATTTGTTGAGTTCTAGACGCCCAAAAGTTTCTCGTTTTATTTCATTCGGTGAATGATACGAAGGGAAATGAAATCTGGCCTCAGAATTCACTTGAATAAGACACGGAATTGTGACTCTGCCGTTGTGTTCTTGATGCGGCAACGTGAAACGGAGCGTGCAGCCACTTTCCACCATGTACCTTCTGTACTATTTGGCTCTTCTCGACCCTGCGTATATACCAAGTGTGTATCAAGTAGCTCTGGCTATAAGTACCGTTGTGGCGTCGCACTTGGATCGTTCTAACGAAACGCCTCAATTTTTCGTATGCAAATGTATTAAAATATTCAAATTGTAATAAATATAGAAAATCCTAGGGTCCTATTTCACAGTTAATTAAGAGTGGTTATTCGGCTGATCTGTTGTTATTGATTTGTTGGAGGGTAATTGGAGGGTGTCAGTTCGTGATTGTTACACTGAGACACGTTCCACCTACGAATTATTAATCCGCACGCACCACCGGCCTGCGAGCGAATGCCGATGATAAAACCTCAATGAATCCACACAGGGTGAGGGATTCGCCGTATTGTGGTAGTTGGAGTATCCCCCACTCTTGGAAAAACGAGCACGCGGTCGCCTCATTACTGGCGCACGTCTCTCCCCACTCTGGATAAGCCAAGGGCGGGGTGAACAGCCGGCGACCGTTACTCGAAGGGTGAGATGAGTTGAGGTTGTCAATGGAGCAGGTTTCTGATTTTTTTGGCAGTTGATGGTAATGTAGAGTATGCCGTCAACTACCCACATGAGAGAATCTAGGAATTGCAGTGAAAGAAATAATGATTACATGTGGTAGAAAAGCGGCAGTATTGGGCTCGCTATTCACCGATGGCGGCGCTGGTCTCGCCAAGCAGGGTTGCGGTCACGAGCGCCAGATATTTAGTGGCCGTCATATCCAACGTGATAAATTAAAAATCCCTTAACGACGTAAGTTGCCGATACGCCATGCCAAAGAGGATAGACCTGAGTAGAGGCCCGGCTCGGGGGGTTTGACTGACTCCAAAAATGTTAGTTGGTACCCCACGGGAAAAGCGGCGTCCCGGTCGAATTGTCGGTAAATGTGAATCGGGTGCGTGAGTAACTCGGCAGTAGCAGTCCCGCTACTCCCGCTGTGACAGGGACAGGTTCGGAGAAGGATTTTTGTCCTCCTTGTACTCAATGTTTACTTTATGTTTTTCAGTTGATTTATTCGCCGACTAATTAATATTAAGAGATGAAACAAAGACTGTTCAATGGAGAATTAAATTCCCCATCCATCAACCCCCGTTTCATCCCTTAATCTCTGCAATAAAAAAATTAATATTGCGACGAAAGCCACGGCGCTAAAGAAACCCAATGTTTTCTCGGCGCAGAGTGAGTCCCCAATAATTCGCCCGCTAATTAAAAAATCGTCTCTCCCCTCCTAATTAACATTAAGGAATGAAACCAATGCTGTTCGATGGAGAATTAAATTCCCCATCCATCAACCCCCGTTTCATCTCTTAATCTCTGTAATAAAAAAATAAAAACTGCGACGAAAGTCGCGGCGCTATGAAAAACCTAATGGTTTCTCGGCGCAGTGACTCCCGACAATTCGCCCGCTAATTAAAAAATCGTCTCTCCCCTCCTAATTAACATTAAGGAATGAAACCAATGCTGTTCGATGGAGAATTAAATTCTCCACTCAACAACTCTCGTTTCATACCTTAATCTGTCTAATGAAAAAATTATAACTGCGACGAAAGTCGCGGCGCTAT
>NW_021680885.1:6378-9591 GCF_001412515.2 Diachasma alloeum | reverse complement strand
TTGGTTTCATTCCTTAATGTTAATTAGGAGGGGAGAGACGATTTTTTAATTAGCGGGCGAATTAATGGGGAAGCGCTCTGCGCCGAGAAACCATTGAATTTTTCATAGCGCCGCGACTTTCGTCGCAATATTAATTTTTTTATTGCAGAGATTAAAGGATGAAACGGGGGTTGATGGATGGGGAATTTAATTCTCCATTGAACAGTCTTTGTTTCATCTCTTAATATTAATTAGTCGGCGAATAAATCAACTGAAAAACATAACGTAAACATTGAGTACAAGGAGGACACAAATCCCCCTCCGAACCTGTCACTGTCACAGCGGGACTGCTACTGCCGAGTTACGCACCCGATGCACATTTACCGACAATTCGACCGAGACGCCGCCTTTCCCGTGGGGTACCAACTAACATTTTTGGAGTCAGTCAAACCCCCGATCCGGGCCTCTACTCAGGTCTATCCTCTTTGGTTACAGCCACGGTATTTGCGTGGCTGTTGCGTGGCTATTAGGATTGCGATTTTCTGGGGCTAAAAAGGGGGAAATGATATCTGAAAACACAATAAAAGTGGATAGACGAATTATTAGTTTATATTTGCACTGTTTATAACATTGTTTTCTATCAATTGATTAAAATTAATGTGAGTGTATATAATGATAATACAAGTCCTGTAGGGGGAATGCCGGGAGATGGCGGCAGTGTCGACATCCCAACGGAGTCGGTCAAGTCGACAGCAATCGCAGCCAGAATAAGTGAGACCCCAACAGAGGTGGGGCGCCACGCTCGATCTGACGGCTGGGCGAGCTGCCTGTGCCGGTAACTCGGCA
Source organism: Diachasma alloeum (assembly GCF_001412515.2). Classification (NCBI taxonomy): domain Eukaryota; kingdom Metazoa; phylum Arthropoda; class Insecta; order Hymenoptera; family Braconidae; genus Diachasma; species Diachasma alloeum. Next base: position 8,766 of record NW_021680885.1, on the reverse strand, counting down.
GTAGGGCCAGAAGAAGAATATCCATGGATTTTTGGAGTGGGGGACAAGCATATGAGTGGGAATTACGTAGAGTAGGGGTACCCTGGGCAGGGAAAACTTGTGCTAGAAGCCCTACATTGAGAAAAAAATCTCCCAAAAATTAGTGTGCTGTCCCCCCAACGCCGGGACATAACATGGGGTCATCGAAAAATTCATAAGTGGCACCCTAATTTTTGGTGGGACTCCGGCCACTTTTTCGGGGGATTCCCGTAAAAATTAGTGTGCCACATGCGAATTCTCCGATGACTCCCTGTTATGTCTCAGCGTTGGTGAACAGCACACTAATCACAGGGGTAGGTTCGAAGGGGGGTTTATGTCCTTGTCCTCAATGTTTACTTTATGTTTTTCCGTTGGTTCATTCGCCCGCTAATTAATATTAAGGGATGAGACAAAGACTTTTCGATGGAGAATTAGATTCCCCATCTATCAACCCCCGTTTCATCCCTTGATCTTTGTAATCAAAAAATAAAAACTGCGCCGAAGGTCGCGGCGCTATGAGAAACCCAATGGTNTCTGGGCTGCATAAGTTGTCGGAAATTCTTATGTCGTTTTTCCCGTGGAGAGGGTGATAAATTTAACATTGACCATTTTATTGAAAAATGAGTTGCATTTTCATCATTTTTTCTGCANAATTAAAAAGTATGATTTGCACTCAAAAGAGGGGTTTTCAAGGACGACTAACTGCCTTTCAAAATGGACNCCGTTTCATCCCTTAATCTCTAATCAAAAAATAAAAACTGCGACGAAAGTCGCAGTGCTATGAAAAACTTGATGGATAACTCGCCAGCTAATCAAAAAATCGTCTCCCCCCTCCTAATTAATATTAGGAAATGACCCCAATACTGTTCGATGGAGAATTAAATTCCCCATCCATCAACCTCCGCTTCATCCCTTAATCTCTGTAACAAAAAAATAAAAACTGCCATTAAAGTCAGGGGCCAGTAAGAAGAATAATTTTTTCGCGGTGCACACTGACTATTCACCATTCGCCCGCGAATTAAAATTCACTTCTCCCCTCCTAATTGAAATTAAGGGATGAAAAAACGGCAGTTTGATGGAGAATTAGTGTGCGCCGCGAAAAAATTATTTTTCTTACTGCCCCCTGCCTTTAATGATAGTTTTTTTTTTGTTACAGAGATTAAGGGATGAAAGAGGGTTAATTGATGGGGAATTTAATTCTCCGTCGAATTGACCTTTTTCATTTCTTAATCTCAATTAGGAGAGGAGAGGTGAATTTTTCATTACNAGAAAATCAATGCGAGGAAGTTGAGTGGTGGGACACCGCAGGAGGAAATGGGTTAGGGTGTCAGGTTCGTGGAGGCAGCAGAGATCACAGGTTTTGCGAGGGGAAATAACCAGTCTTATAAAAATGATCAAAATACCNGAAGGGCTGAAAGAGGGTTAATTGATGGGGAATTTAATTCTCTGTCGAACTGTCGTTTTTTCATCCCTTAATCTCAATTAGGAGGGGAGAGNGTTTGAATGATTTAAAGTTTAAACATTGATCATGGATGTAACAGATATTCTTATCTATTATATTATACGCATTATATGGGGGAGGGGGTCAAATAGAGATTAATGGAAAAATGGTATACGAAGGAGAACATTAAACATGAAAAATCCATTAGATTATGTAAACAATTTATGGATTTTTTCGGAACTTTCGCTTGCTTTTGGGAATAGTACATTAGAGTTCAAGGGGGTAATTCGTTGAAAACGAAATTTATCGCCGAGTGCTCTATACTGTTTTAGTTTACTCCATGCGTAAGTCGAGTAAATCGTATGCTGCGCGGAGCGCAGCGTGCGATAAACTCGACTTATAGCATGGAGTGAATTAAAATTTAATTGTACACATAACTAATTTTTATTTCGATGGAGGTCGCTACAAGTAGAAATAATAACCAGTCTTATTTATTCAATTCAATTCAATTTATTGTTTTTAAAGAGTACAAAGGTTTCTTATAACAAATTATACATCATGCTTAAATATAAGTATAAGTGGGGGGGCTGCGCATAGGGTACAATAGATAGCTGCCAAGTAAACAATGAAAAAGTAAAAGAAAATTTAAAAATTAAAACTTAGGTGTGCAATGGTGTACATTAGAGCATAGTAAAACTCAGGAAAAACTCGGTAACAGTCATAGGAGAGTAGTCGCACTCAATACAGCGTTCTCAGGGTATATAAATTACAAGCGATAAATCATACAAAGTAAATAAATCAGGTTCTCACTCTCATACAGTTCGCGACAAAATAACAGAACAATTTCAGAGATTTCCAATCACAACAGCAGACTAGGTCTAACAGTACATTCTCATTCAGATCATCAAAGGTTGTATTGGTTCTGCGAA
>NW_021680885.1:0-6202 GCF_001412515.2 Diachasma alloeum | reverse complement strand
ATAAATTACAAGCGATAAATCATACAAAGTAAATAAATCAGGTTCTCACTCTCATACAGTTCGCGACAAAATAACAGAACAATTTCAGAGATTTCCAATCACAACAGCAGACTAGGTCTAACAGTACATTCTCATTCAGATCATCAAAGGTTGTATTGATTCTGCGAAGGAAATCAATGCGAGGCAGTTGAGTGGTGGGACACCGCAGGAGGAAATGGGTTAGGGAGTCAGGTTCGTGGAGGCAGCAGAGACCACAGGTTTTGCGAGGGGAAATAACCAGTCTTATAAAAATGATCAAAATAACACTAATCGTAATATCCTAATCTACACTGCCTGAAGTTTCTGTTGATTGATTATTCAAATAATTTTGCAATGAAAACTTCAAATCTTCTCTTGTGCAATTTGATGACGCCTCGCGTACTAATTGCACAACGCGCATTATATTTTCTTTGCCTTTTTCATCTTTTGTGAGCACATTATGATATTCGCTTGCAAGAGACACGGCTCTTTCAGCGATATCATTTGTGACATGAAGAGATTTGAGAATTTTTGAAGTTTTCGCAAAATCATCTCTCATCTCCCACGTGGCTGGGTCACTGTCCAAAAAACTTCTATCGATTCTTAATATTTCAAAAAATTTCATCGTATTTCTCGTAACAAATGAATCTAAGCTCAACTCTTGGACCAATTCCGGGTTCTTAACCCCAGTTTCCCGCCTCTTTCTATCATGATTGAGCGCAGAACGAGATTTGATGGCCTGGCACATCTTTCGTTTGCACTCGACACTTACGTTTTCATCGAAGAAAGCGAAAGCAATCAGTTCCTCCGACAAGTACCAAAGGTGGTTCACAAATTTTTCAAATACAGCCTTGCACATTTTCGAGGAGATACAACCAGAACCACTAGCGTTAGCTGCTAACTGTTTTAGAAGGATCAAATCGTTATTTGGAGCTGCTACTGTATTTGAAGCAGTAAACCAAGCTCTTTGATACAGAAGAACGATAAAAACGCAAGTGTCCCTCAAACCTGAGTCTTCTCGGGACGTCAAATGGAATTGGTCTCTGAATAGATAAATTTTGAGCGAGTAAATGGCTTTGGACATCCACCTGGCGTGATGAATTGGACCCAAAGCGCGAAAGCGGTTCCCTCCCGTCAGATTTCCACCCAGGAATATTATTACTAGTTCCAGAAATTCCCTGTAGTCCGTCCGGTTAGGTTTATTCTGTAAAGGGAACAGATAAATACAATTTTATGTAATTACTCGTGAAACTTGCACTTGGATGGTTATGAAAATGAAAAATATAGATAATTCATATTCATATAAATTAAATACGTTATAACTAACCTGCAATTGTATCTCAGAAAAGGCAAGGATATTTTCTATATCACGACGCAGTGCTCCCTTCACTATATCATCGTGGACTCCAGGTGAAAATTTTCCTTCGTCCACGCTGGCCCAGTGTCCTTGGAATCTTTTGAAAATTTGAACGTCAGGCCCTGAAGTGCACCCGATTGATGATTCAAAAGCCGTTTTAAGGAGAAGTTCGAGAACATGATGACGGCACGCCAGATACAAAACATTCCTCTCAAGAAGTTTCTCGAGCAAAATACATGCACCATTTACACCGCCGGTATTACTTGCTGTCGTATCGAACACCATGCCGCATACATCGTCAGCAACGTCCCATTCCTTCAAATAGTTATAAACTGCCTGCGCTTGTGCTTCTCCGGTGCCTCTCTTGAGTCTACCAACACCAAGCAATTGATGCCACTGCTGAGGACCTGAGAGCAGAACTGGAAGTACATCGATCCTTTCAAATTTATTTCCTGGTGAAGGTTGTGATTTTCTGTCCCAGTGAGTAAAAAAGATATCGATATCAGAAGATGCCTTTTTCGAATTTTCTCGAATCATGTCATTCAACGTTTCTCGATGTTGCCGCCGATTCCGGCGGATTGTTTCACGGCTCAAATAGACATCATCGAGATTTACGTTGGCGGAAATCAGAGTGCCGGCTAATACACGTGCGGCATCCCGATCGCTAAGTTTGGCTCTATCCAAAATCGCAGTAATATCTGGGTTCATGATCCGGCATTTGGCTCCTGAGGGTGCCAATTCAACTGCATAGCTTTTGTCCCTACGTATATTGTCGTCCAGAGTTTCAAACAGTTTCGTGATATCTCCATCCTCGTCAACAGCATAATTGGCACCATTTGCCGCAATTTCACTGGGTTCATCTAGGGAATGAACGCAATGCACAAAAATTAATTAGGAATCGGTGAGAAAGTTTAAAAAAATGCGGCGGGAAAGTTTAATCAGAAGAGCACGTAGGATCATCATATCCATATGCTATAATCCTGGCCACAAGAGACTGGTCTTCGACTTTTATTACGAATTCTTCCATATGTGAGAAGATACAAATGAGGAGTTGTAGGGATACTTCGGATCAACCCGAAGATCATTCTTTTGTGGCGTTTAGTACAGGGCGGGATGAACAATTGTACTAGTGAAAATAAAGTATGCACCGATACTAGTAAAAATAAAGTATAAAATTTCTCAATAAAAAAATTGATCTCTTCAAATCAAGGTTGATTTTTCTCCGTATCTTAATTGTTAAGAGAAAGGTTGACAGTTGGAAAGCCCCGGCAGTTGCACTGCCATGCACGTTCTCCGTATCTTACGTGCTGGGGAACTAGACGAACACTCCATCCCTCCATCCCCAATGGCGGAAACCGGAAAATACTTTTTCATCACTAGTGCGTAAAGCAACGTTTTATGCACGCTTTGCGTGCGCAAAACATAGCTTTGAGCACTCTGTGATGAAAATTAGGGTTCGATACTCGTGAGAAAAGTGTTCTTTAACTTGTGGGAGGGTACACACCTCCCACAAGTTGAAAACCACTTTTCCGTACTTGTATCGGAATATACTAGTTCGATACTAGTGTGTAAAGTGTCCTTTTGACAAACACGTGAGGTTGCACTCGCCTTTGGCGAGTACAACATCACCTACTGTGCTGTGACGTCAGGGTGAGCGGACCGGGCGTTCAAACGACAAAATTTCAATCAATTATTAACGTTCATTATTTACTTGAAAACCAAATTTTTTTCATGGGATTTTTTTTACGACTCATAGAACGAGTTGAGGGGAGAACTTAACCCTAGATTGGTCACGAAACAAGAACTTGCGACTCTGGTCCCCTCGTGAGGGATTCTCCACCGTGTTATTTAGGTTCCAGCGTTGCCGAATTCACTCTACACTGCCCGGGCGCATTTAGCGAGTTTTTGGTAACGCCGCGNCCATTTAGCGAGTTTTTGGTAACGCCGCGCAACAGGCGATTTAATTTAGCATAGGGAAAAATTGTTCGGCACTTAGAAATTTTTTTTTCTCTCGGAATTTCGAGAAATTTCGAATTTTAAAAATACCGTAATTTTTTAGACACTTCAATTATCGATCTTGAATTTTTTCGAATTTTTCGACTCAACCAGTCAACAGCAGTAAAATAAAAACAATGCACTGCGGCATTTCCCTCATAAGGTGGCCAATCTAGGGTTAATAGGTGAATGAAAAATATATGATCCCCATTCCGGAGACAGAGCTGGCATGACTGAACGATAATTGGTGGAGTGATCATTGTAAATAACCTTGACACAATGAGAAAGATATGTCGATTCATGTATTTCGTTTGGATCGTTTTCGTTTCCGGAATAATCAGAAAATAATTTATTGTGTATAGTAACGTACCTTGTTTCGATAACACTGTTTTTTATTTTTCTGGTTTCTTCTGGGTATCACCGCTGTTCCATGTTCTTGTGTCGATGATCATATCCAAACAACCACTCCGTCCCTCCTCTTGGTGAAGACTCAATAAAGTTCTGGCGACTTCATCTTTCATCAGACTCACTTGTTTCTGATGAGCAATATCAAAGAGATTACCCAGCATACATTTGAAATCAACCTCTTGTACTTGGTAATTCACATATTTCTCCTTCAAGGAGCCAAACTTGAGGATGGTTTTGTGTTTTTGCACTAATTGTTTCAGTTTATCTATTGCGTGACACTCCTTCACAATTGGGATCCCCGCATATTCCCAGAACACAGCGCACTTCCGAACAACACACATCAAAGCTTCGCGGGTATTGAGTTTTGGTGTACTATGTCTGCTGTAATAATAGTAACATCTCAAAACCTGCTCATTCGAAGGCAATTGGTTCCCACAAATTTCTGGTGTTGTGTTACCAATTAACACAACGTTTGTGTCTTGTCGCGTTTCCGGCATATTGAAGCGTTATTTTTCCTGAATATTGAGCGTGAAGAGCACGTTAAAGGAGCGAGTACTGCGATGTCAACTGTTTGGGAATCTNGTGTCTGGTGTAATAATAGTAACACCTCAAAACCTGCTCATTCGAAGGCAATTGGTTCCCACAAATTTCTGGTGTTGTGTTACCGATTAACACAACGTTTGTGTCTTGTCGCGTTTCCGGCATATTGAAGCGTTATTTTTCCTGAATATTGAGCGTGAAGAGCACGTTAAAGGAGCGAGTACTGCGATGTCAACTGTTTGGGAATCTTTCCTCAACTGACTTCTAGTGCACGCGGAAAATTGTAAGAAGGTAATTCATTAGAAGAACGAAATGGGTGGGAGCTCCACCCCTAAAACCCAAATGAGAAACTTGTCAGGCGTTTGACTCTTCGCATCATAAACTATTCCAAAATGAGTAATCCAAGGTTTTCATATCCTCAGGTAATATTCTTCCGTCCATCGTGTAACTAAATTACCTATATAGCTTGATAAATTTTCCATTCCAAGTGAAATTTCTCAAAGTAAATTTCAATGCTTTGTATCTTTTAAACAAATAATCGGATTGGTGAAAATGAAAATTCATTTTCTTCATTATTGATTCCGCCATCATTTTCATCTTTTGATGTTTTGCTCTAATTTGCATATTTTTCAAATAATAAATCATGAACAAAAAAAATTCCTCTCATCGTCTCTCCCATGTGAACAAATGNGCAAAATGAGTCATCCAAGGTTTTCATATCCTCAGGTAATATTCTTCCATCCATCGTGTAACTAAATTACCTATATAGCTTGACAAATTTTCCATTCCAAGTGAAATTTCTCGAAGTAAATTTCAATGCTTTGTATCTTTTAAACAAATAATCGGATTGGCGAAAATGAAAATTCATTTTCTTCACTATTGATCCCGCCATCATTTTCATTTTTCGATGTTTTGCTCTAATTTGCATATTTTTCACAATAATAAATCATGAACAAAAAAAATTTCCTCTCATCGTCTTTCCTATGTGAACTAATGATTTTTTTCACATAACGGACTGTGTTATTATTGGATTATGGGGTTTAAAAAAAAATAACAAACACCTTTTATCTATGTGAACACTTTAATTGAAAAATCTCTAAGACTCTACACAGTCAGGAGGTAGTTGANCATACGTCACAATATATACATTATTAAACATTATCTTATTTTATATTCATTTTTCCTCTTAATTCCATGAACTTTGGTGCTGGCAGTGGCTCAGTAAATATATCTGCCAACTGTTGCCCTGTTGAAATATATTCCAATTTAATTAATTTGTTATTTATTTGTTCTCTGGAAAAATGAGATTTTATATCTATGTGCTTCGTTCTTTTGTGATTTGTTGGATTGTTGGCTNTTGAAGCAAACGCTTGGACTTTCCTCTTGACCCGCTCTTGATAGCTCGAGTGCAGTTCACCGGCGACGCCACTTGTCGGCGGTGACGGGACGAAGGCGATTATCGGCCGAGATTTGCGAGGCCATTTTTGGATCTCCTCGCCTAACCGGAAGTGATGGTTTAGGCAGTGCGAGAGAAATTATCGGGCTGAAGTTAGACGTCCGGTAATGATACGAAATAAAGGGAAAAGGAATTGGATATTTATTCCCTATTTTGGTGACGTTGTCACANGCACAGGGCATCTCGTACTGCCTCAAAAAGGGCCATATACTCAGTTTCCGTAGATGAAGCTGCGACTGACAATTGCCTCTTTGTATTCCAGCAAATTGTACAGTTCTCGAATAATTGAAATAAATACCCTGTAGTACTTTTCCTTCCATTTTCATCGCTACCCCAGTCTGAATCAACATAACCAACCAGCACATTAACAAAATCGCTTCTCTTATACAGGGTGTTTCAGAAGTACATGTACATCTGAACACCCTAGG
>NW_021680884.1:160824-161419 GCF_001412515.2 Diachasma alloeum | reverse complement strand
GATCTACTGATCGTACTATTCTTTTCTTCATCATCCAGTTTTTGAGTAGGTCTACATTTTTCAAGGCACATGGCTTGTTGTCGTCTCTATAACTATGGAATGGACAAATACGAGACTGTAAATCTTTGAATTTGGCTAGTGATGGGCAATCATCGAAAATTTCTTCAATATTAACTACTAATGGTGCAAATACAGGACCAGAAATTTTTTTCAACCACTCTTTTTTCTCCTCCCCTTTCACATAAATTCTACCAATATTTTCCCACTTTTGCACTAATTGTCCAACTTGCTCGTATGATCTATTCCCATAGTTCCAGGGTATTCCATGATGATGACGCTCAAGCCACAAAGCTACCCTCCTATACTTCGCTGATAAACTGGAGAATCTCCATGGGGGCTTGAAAAACCAAACGTTAGGGTATCCTACACCAGAATCCAAAACTGTGTATCCGAATTCTTTCACGATGAACTCGTTGGAGAGCGTTTGGAAACCTTGTACGTCCACGAGCACCTCCATTGCAACTGATGAAATATTTCTATCGTGATGAGAATTTATACCCCTCTCGCCCCTCCTCCTCTTTAGATTACTTTTCTT
>NW_021680884.1:158053-158638 GCF_001412515.2 Diachasma alloeum | reverse complement strand
ACGAGATTTTTCATGAGAGTAGTAATCCCCACGTTCTTCACTTTATCAATTTCAATAGCATTAATTTCATAGCGGATCTCTTGGAGTAGATGACAAATGGCGTTATTCACGAAGCTTGTAATTGTAGAGATGGCATTGTCCGATTTGAGCAATTTACCCGTGATGTGCAAGTAACTTTTACATGGTAAAATACAAAGATCTTGATTTTGTACAGTGATGCGAATTTCATCGGTATTATCTAGTGCCGTCGAGGTATATGGCTGATGTGCATGGATCTCATAGTGAGCGATGGAATCTTCAAACACCGGGGGGAGGTTGATATTCAGGCTTTCCTCCATGGTATACAACAAGCGAATAAGATTTTTACTTGACAAAAACGTTTTTTCCACTTTTTCTTACGGCCAGACCGAGACTCTTGAGAAACTTCACGTTCTGAGGTGTTAACCCCTTGAAACCAGCATGCGAAGTGATTGAAGCGAGGCATGATTGAGGGCTTTTATAGGAGTAGCCAATCTTACGATTATATACTATGCCCATGATTATACAATAGATTTGATGTGTAGCCTGATGGTAATTGTTTCGCCT
>NW_021680884.1:100425-157527 GCF_001412515.2 Diachasma alloeum | reverse complement strand
TGCTACCTAATACGATTCGCGCGGTTTTCTGTGGTCCATCAAATTGTCGGGAAAACTAATGCCCTACTGAGTCTCATAATTCATCCTAATGGTCTCAGGTTTTCGAATATTTATATGTATTCAAAGTCTCTCAATCAACCCAAATATCAATTTTTACAAAGTTTACTGGAACCTCTTGATGACATGAAGTATTATCCATTCTCAGACAATGAGGAAGTTGTCTCGGTAGATAATGCAAAAGAGCATTCACTGTTCATATTCGACGATGTGGCATGCGAGAAACAAAATAATATCAAGGCATATTTTTGTATGGGGAGACATAAAAATGTTGACAGTTTTTATTTGTGTCAGTCATACGCTCGCATCCCAAAACATTTGGTGCGTGACAATGTCAATTTTCTCGTATTATTTAAACAGGATGAAATGAATTTGAGACATATTTATAACGATCATGTGAACACAGATATGTCATTCGAGAAATTCAAAGAATTGTGCTCAGCCTGTTGGAAAGACAATTATACTTTTCTAGTTATTGATAAAGATAGTGACGTTGATGGGGGTCGATATAGGAAAAATTTCGATTGTTTCATTCGAATAAATAACAGTTGTGGGAGGAAGAAGTAAACAGTTGTGAGATAGATTCCAGCGAGTCAACATGCCCCCCCACAAGGGTGAATTGTCCAAACAACAAGAGCTGTTACGTCAAATTTCCAATGCACGAAAAGCTATTCAACGAAAACATAACCTGTTGAAATTAGGCAGAGATAATGTTGATGAAGCAATGAATGAAGTTCTCAAACCCATTGTGAGACCGCTTCAGGAATTAGCCGCTCGAAATGCGAAATCATTCGATGACAGTAGACAAAAAATTGAATTGACTGATGATAGAAAGCAATCCATTGATTACAAGAATCAACGAAAACTCAGATATAGGAGTACCCCAAAGCAGATGTTGTCGCGTAGAGATGCCTCTGAAGACAGTTATGGGACTACAGCTGACGATTCTTCATTTCATTACACTTTGAATGAGACTATCATTCCATCCTTAGGAAATTCACATGATGCTACTATACTTCCAGCCATTGGCAGCTCACGCATTCTGAGTAAAAGTTCAAAGACCAGCACTGAAGAGATAGAGACAGAAGAAGATGCCAACACTCTTGCGGGGAAATATTTGGCACAAATCAACACAACAAAATGGGACAAGGCTTATGGTGTTCGCAAACTTACACATAATTTTATGATTGGAGACTCTCCCATATTTTTTGAGGATGAATTTATTAAAGTAAAAACCATGAAATACGCTTGTACTGAGGGATTATTGGAGCTTCTTTTCATGAAAAATCCTGATAACACTCTAATTAGTGAGAGTGATATTGATGCATATAAGAATATCATACTTGCAACTAATGGGCATCAAAAAAATTATAAATCTCGCGGAGGCATCCGAGAGCTGAATGGTGAGAAATATGATAAATATATTTCACATTTTGCTGGATCAAAGTACTCTGGCATGGGGCTTTTACCTACTTTCATGAGAGCTCAGCGACTCAGCAGAGTGGACTACATTTATTGGGATGATCCAAATGAACTTGTGGACCGTCTTCGATTACTAGTGGCATCACAAAGAGCTGGAAATCCTAGTCATGATAACGAAATTATATCAATTATTGAAGAACTTCGCGAGGCGGGGATTATATATTAGAGTATGCACATTGCCATCTGTTGTCATTTGCGAAATGAGTGTTGACGTGTTTGGTCGCCACTTGACGTCTGATAGTGGCTGCCACAATCGAGGCCCACCTGGCGTTGGTTATAAACTAACTGCAGATGGTAATTATAATCTTCAGGATAAAAGGCTGAGTAATGTTGCAACACCAGTGGACCCGCACGATGCTGTAACTCTAGAGACTCTAAATATAAAAATTAACGAATTGCAAATTGATATAAAACGCAAGTGTGCAGATGTTAATAAAAAAATTGGTAGATTAATGAGACCAGTGGAAAGAATACCGAGCGGCCCAAAAATGTCGGAGAATAAATTGGATGTTGTGACAGAATTACATCGTCCAGCACGAAGAAATTATCCTCGGCGACGAGTCAACATTCGTGATCTGGATGAAACATGGCAGGCAGATTTGGTGGATATGACGGCTTACGGAAAGAGTAATAATGGAAATAGATTTTTACTGACTGTAATCGATCATTTTTCCAAGTATGCGTGGGCTGAGCCGATAAAAAGAAAAAATGCTCAGGATGTGACGAGAGCTATGAGTTCCATTCTCCAACGGGGGCGTGTGCCGAAACATTTGCATGTTGATGGTGGGAAAGAATTCTACAATTCTGAATTTCACGGATTAATGAAAGAATATAATATCAATTTATATTCCACATTCAGTAATTTGAAGGCGTCCATATGTGAACGATTCAATCGAACATTGAAGAGTAAAATGTGGCTACAGTTCAGTTTGCGTGGAAATTACAAGTGGATTGATATGTTACCGGAGCTCATACGTGAATATAACCATAGAAAACATCGAACTATTGGTATGAGGCCTGCTGATGTAACAACAGAAAATGCAAAAAAATTACGCCTTATTTACGCCGACTTTCGTGTGAACAGTAGAAGACCGAAATTTCGCGTGGGTGATAAAGTTCGTATAAGCAAAGCAAAACATGTTTTTGAGAAAGGATATACCCCCAATTGGACTACTGAAATATTCACTATTCGAGAAATTAATAACACCAATCCGATCACATATAAGCTAAAGGATTATAAAAATGAATTAATTAGTGGCAGTTTCTATGAGGAAGAATTACTGAAGACGAAACATCCAGATGTATATCTCGTAGAAAAAGTTTTGAAAAAAAATGGAAACCGACATTATGTTAAATGGCTGGGATTCGATAGCAGTCATAACAGTTGGATAAATATTGAACAATAAAAAAAAATGGAGGTTGGGGGTCGCGAGAACTATATCAGCCTCCACTCATCTTTAAAATCATCAGTTCAGTGTGTTTGTTGAGCTAGACAACATGATCGTGAAGGTTATTGTGTTACAAGTCCTCGCGGTGACACTCTGTCAGGCTGTGGATTTCCTGAACACGGGAATTCATAGTCAAAGCGGGTTGCATTATGAAGTGGCAGGCAGAGTGCGTTTCACCACTGCAGAGTGGCGTCTTGCAGCTTATATTGACTTGAGAAAATTCATTTCTCAAAGACCATTTGTGACACGAGAAATGCTGGAAAACATGAATCGAACATGTAAATACTATGCTGAGGATGAAAAATGTGTGACCGTTCTTCAAGCGGAAAATCTGTTGATGAAAGAGGAGAATGTGGAAAAATATATCAATCAATTCCTCTTTTTCATGAATGAATCAATGAGTGATAAGAAATATGTACCCTCAGGATTTCTGGGAATAATTTCAGAGACATTTTTCCATTCCTTGAATGAAACTCAACACGATTATGGTCGGATAATGAATAAAACAGTTGATAATTCTCGACCACATATAATTCAAACAGGATTGCATCATCTGCATGATGAACTCGATGAAATGAAAAATCGAACAGCAGCAAGTCTCACAGCTCTTCATGATGCTATCAAGTTAATTGAGGACTTGGCCAAGAACGGAACTTTTTATGGACAACCGTATCATACTATGATGAATCGAATGAGGGATTGGTCTGATCATTTGATAATGGAGTTGGATAATTATCAATATACTTTGCAGACAATCATCGACGCTGTATATTTAGCGAAGGCGGGTGTGATTCACCCAGAATTATTTACATACGAGATACTTGAGAATGCTGTCAATCATTTTATTACAACAAATCAGGACCGATCATTAGTTTTTCCTCTGTCGAGTGAACAATTGCACTCCGAGAAATTAATGAAAATTTCCAAGACAAATGTTGGTTTTGAGGAGGGAAAATTAATAGTGGTATTGGACATTCCTCTTTTAAAGTCAGCGGTTTACTACCTGTACAAAATGTATCCATATCCTACGGCTCAAGTGTTCGGCCACCGCCAAGGGTCAGCGTACATTCAACCTAGGGGTGACTACCTGCTGCTTAGTCAATATCATTATACCCTAGCACGCTCCGAGGACATTGCCAGATGCCTGTCTGTGGATAATCATCAGTATATTTGTAAACTAAAGTATCCATTCTACGATGCCACTTATGAACCGATTTGTGAGGCTGCAATGTTTATGACTGGAAGAAAACTGTCCCCACTTGCTAATTGTAGTATCAAACTGAGTTCCACCTTTGCGTCATATTGGAAGCAAACAGAAAAGGGCTGGCTATACTCAGTGCCCGAGAGAGAGGAGGTGAATTTTTCATGTGGAGGAGAGTGGAGAGATGCAATGAATATCTCAGGCACAGGAATTCTTCAAGTTAAGACAGGATGTGAGGCTTATACATCATATGCAACGATGATTGGCTATCAACAATTTGTAGAAATATCAGCGGAATATATCACTGCTAGAAATCTCAACGTTACTCAGATGGTGCAAAAATACGTTGAATTACTCCCACAATATTATGTACAACTAGATGAGTTTTTATATGAGTGTGAAAAAGATGAGCAATCATCCGTCACAATATTATTTTTTGCAGCAGCAGCAGTGGGAATGTTTTTTCTTTGGCTTATAGCATTATTGTTGTTGTTGTTCCGAGTAACAAAAGAAGATGAAACTGGTAGCATAGTCGTTGGGTGGATTAAAGAGACACATGTATGAGGCATTTTACTGAATAAAAAAACTTTTTTTTCCTAACAAACTGTTTTTATTTCCCCCATCCATAATTTTTTACAAATTATTTACAATATTATTATTCTTAAAACCATAAGGCAAAGTATCTGTCGTATTTGGCAGGAGAATGCGCTTATCATCATGCCAACTCAGAGCTAGTTTAGTTTGATTGATCGTGAACACATCGTGTTTGATCGATCTAATCATATTCTGTGACATCCACACATTTTTATGTTGGTTCAAACAGGCGTTATAGTCTTCAAATGTAATACGTTTCAATGCTGATTTTTTCACTCCTTTGGCCCGCGATTTTTCTCGATCTTCACCAGACACTTTAAAACTATACATTTTTGCTCGGAGCCCCACGAACTCAGTCATAATCTTGCCATGATTTTCGTCTTTCATTACACCTAATTTCTTCTTATTCTTTAGAGGTATATTATATACATTATTTATTGGATAATCAGAAGTGTCGAATTTATCAATATCATTTTTCATAATTTCATAAATATCCTCTACTCTGAAATGATAAATAAGACTATCCGTATCTGTGTACAATAGTTTTGCCCTATCCTTAAAAGTTTTTTTCACATAATTATAGTGAAAATCATAAATATATGTTTTAGAAATATCTAGAATACTAAAGCCTGCGTATATTGGTTTATTAAATTTAATTTTCGTTCGGCTCATTTGGATTATTACCAAATCCTTATCGAAAATAATACTACTATGGAAGTTGGGTTTCGATATCCAACTCTCAGCACCCCATCGTCCATCCCATCTTGATACGAGTTTCACATCATGATGTTTCCTGACATTTTCCATTGTTTTTCCGAAAACCGCGTTATTCATCAATTTATAAAAAATTTTTTCAAAGTCATTCTGAGAATTTTTTCGATAATTAGTATTTAAATCAATATAATTTTTTAACCACGAGTTTTGAGAAAACTTCAAGATTCTATGAATTTTAGTGATTTTTAAGCCCAAACTACAATATTGTTTGAGATTTTTATAATGAATGACATAATTTTTTTTGGAGTTCAACGTGGTTAATAATTTTGGTAACTTGGCCTGACCGTTTGGAGGGATTATGTGTTCCGGGCACAATGGTAAATCTTTATGCTCTTCATGCAATTCCTGCGGGTATTCCAGATCAACCTCCAGGATGTATCCAGTCTCTGAGTCATCTGGAATGTTCAGGATGTTGAGGGATGACCAATCTTCCATCCAACAGAAATTCCCACTCGGCAAATGATGACTCATTGCTGCTCCATATAAGTTATTCACATCTAGATACATCAAATATGATTTCTCTTCTTCTGGGTTATACTCATTAGCACCCATGTAGGGGTTATTTGCCCTTCCATATCGGTTAGAACACTGCGACAGTCCTCCTCTAATGCCTTTCTCAATGAAAAGGAACATCTCAGGGTCTTGAAATAATTCCAGTTGAACTCCAGTGATTTTTAACATTGCATCAAAAGCCAGTCCTGGTGCTGTATAATAATGAAGAGGATCTAAGTTGTATGCGGTGAAACAACTCTCTCGAAATTTTTCGAAAATATCTGCTAGCAACAATACGTCGGTTTTCAGATATAAATCCGCATATTCACCGAGTGTTCTGATGCTGAAATTTCTCCACACATCACATGCATGGTTGTAATCTTTATCGGATATGTGCTCATCATTCAGTTGAGAATAAAACTCTTCTTTCCGTGGTAATTGTTGTACACTTAATTTCTCCCATGTATCCAAGTATTCGTATGGGAAAACTCCTTTGCGTACAACCAGTTCGAATTGTCGTTTTTGAGGGTAATGACTGGCTGTGATTATTTTTTTTTCATCTTCTAAATATGAAGAAAGTTTATCGATACTGCTTGCCATAAAACGAAATGAGTCAATGAATCTCAAGTGGACTCTTGTTGATTCGACTGATTTTGTAAAAGAAATGTATTTCTCTTTAGTAATTGGGAGTAATGTCACAGAGCCCTCGAATTGTCTCGCAAGGGACTTAATGAAAAAGTGCGAGTCATAACCTGACAAATTGTGGAAAACCACAGGGATTACACACGATTCTGTGTAATTCAGGTTACAACCGGGATGAGCTGCTCCGCGATATTTTCCCGTGAAGTGGCAATGGTCCCGATGTTTCACTGCTTTTTCGGTGAATGCCCTGCCACAAATATGACATGTTTTGGTTGCATTATAGGCTCGCTCCATCTCGAAAGTCAAGTTCATCGGCTCATTTCTCTGTAATTCAGCATCAACTTTTATAGCTAAAATACGTAGCTGCTCAATAAACCACTCTACACAGTCTTTTCCACGATAAATAGAGAGTTCCGATTTTGAGTTATCATAGCTACATTTCACATAAAATGCAACACTGAATGGTACATGATTTTATTATATTTTCGTATTTACATCATTGTCATCGGACACTTTTTCCAATAAACACTCAGTATCAGCGTATACAACAAATGGAACAGTCAGTTGATTTTTGAAATTTTGAAATTTTAAATATTTTTCACCACGATGCGGAAAAATCATTCGACACTTATTGATCGATACACAATCTACCCTATGATTAGTGTAGGCCTCTTTTTTGAAAAAGTGACACAAACACCTGTCACATATGAGTGTTTTACTTTTAACTTTTGAAATTTGTGCACCAACTAAACGAGACAAATTCGAGATCCATGTGTAGTGATGAATTCTTTCCTGTTCACCATCGAGGATGTCGTCGTTTTCAATCATGAGAAGGTGAATTGTTCTTTCTTCCTCTTGCAGTGCGGTTGGAGGATTTCTGCTCAAGTCAAGTGGTACAACCCATTTTTTTTCTGATTCTTCGCCACTATCAATTCCATATACATTAATCGACAATTCATTCATTTTCTCAAACTTCGGAATATCTTTTAATTGAAGTTACCAAAGCTTTTCATGACAGTGCTGAAAGAGGGATATGAGTTTGTTCGTTGCTTATCTCGAACGTTACAGCGAGCGGCCATAATGGACCATAAGAAGCAGTAGGCATCGTCTTTATTTTGAACGTTCACGACAGCATGTTTCTTTTTAATCCATTCAGGTAGTTCAACGAAGCTGGATCCTCCGCGCAATGGATTATATTTATTTATGTTCACTTCTAAATTAATGACGTCAACTAATCTCCAGCCTGAGTCTCTTTCCTGGAACTCATCCGCTTTCACAAGAAGTTTTTCTCTTATGTGTTCATCAAACCACTGCCTAATATCAGTTGAATCAAGAATTATTTCATTCTTGGTACTGAAATATTTTTCTTCTTCAATGAGATGTTCATCTCTATTAATTTCATATTTACACGTTAACACTACATTCACTTTCAAACTTCCTTCTTGTTTCAATGCATTTTTCAAACGTACACAGAGCATTCGTCTAGCATCATCTAAAAATTTGGGTATGTCTGGATTTTTCACGTTAATAATCACTCCTGTTCTCATACGACCCTCAAAAACACTTTGTAAGTCCTCCCATCGGACTCTATCAGTTAAATTACCCCTTAAGTCTCCTCCTAGCACTTCCAAGTTTCTGAATCTTGCGTAGAACGCTTTCAGTCGTCCTAACATGTGAGTTAAACGGCTTTTCTCACTATGACTCGCACTCCTCTTCAATAATGCATTAATTTCTTTCGAATGTCCTCTGATGTGATTAAGCCATTGTTGAATTTCCCTGGGTCTCCTATTCGTTTTCACTATTTTATATGCATCCTCCAATGACCTCAATAATCTTTTACACGCGTTAGGAACCATTTTGTTCATGATAAAGACACTAAAGAACTAGCGGAAAATCAAGGTGAAATTTGTTTATATACATACATATGTGGGTGTGCCTACGCTTGTACACTCTGTAAAATCTTACGTGATTGGTTGAAAAAGAATCATGTGACTCATGGAAAATTATTAACAAAATAGCAACATTTTTTGTTCGTGGGAAAAAAAATAGCTGAAAAATGTCCTGGATAACATTTAATCTTTGCGGTGCGATAGGACATCAAAGGGTCCGCAAACGAGAAAGTACCGGAAAACTCAAGTTCAGGCATGTCAAGTGGAGCCAGATGTCAATGTTTGAAGAAGAAGAGGAGCCCCTCCTATGATTTATACAGCTACGAATTAATTAACCCCTACACTCACCTCCTCGCGGGGTGGATTGACTAGGTCACCGAGAAGGTCCTTTGTAACGCAAAACCGCGAATCAAATTGATTAACCAGTGAATTAAATAACCCTTTCATCACTTCCAGGGGAACAAATCGGGAATTAAGTAATGAAACCGCGAATTAAACCGCGCATTAAACCGCGTCCCCGCGAATCAAACCGCGAATCATACCGCAACCCCGCGAATTAATTAACCCTTTCATCACTTCGAGGGAAAAAATCGCGAATTAATTAATCAAACCGCGAATTACACCGCGAATTAAACCGCAACCCCGCGAATTCAGCCGCGACCGTCTATTTTTTAACTCTTGTTGTTGACGTATAGTATCCCCCTTCAAAGTTTGTTGTCGTCGATTAGAGTAGCTCCTCATGAGCACAAGAAAAAGTAAACTGATGCTGCAGTCTCGAAATGGAGACGTTATATAATCAAGCCCTCACCCCACCCCTGAAAATTTTTCAAGGTTTGTGTGCTCATGTATATAGATTGATTTATGATCCTCCATTGTGTTTTCCTGGAATCCATTAAAAAAAATGAAAGTTTTTGTGACCTTTTTCCTTTGAACCCCTTTCTGTGATAACTCATTCATATCTCAGGAATTTGAAAAATGTAAAAGTGATATTCGATGATTCATGACCTCTCTTAATTTTTTCATCATTTCCTGGAATCCATTAAAAAGTGAAAGTTCTGATGACCTTCTTGCTTTTAAACCCTTTCTGTGATGACTCATTCATATCTCAGGAATTTGAAAAATGTAGAGGTAGCATTTGATGATTTAAGACCCCCTTAATCTTCTTATCATTTCCTAGAATCCATGAAAGAGTGAAAGTTTTTATGACCTTTTTTTTTTGCTTTTAGCCCCTTCCTGTGATGACTCATTGATATCGCAGGAATTTGAAAACTGTACACCCCGCAAACTATTGTGACCCTCCTCAGGTATTTAAGAACCCGCATTATATGACTACTTCCATTTTCTAAAAATTGACGATCAGAAAGGTGGCGCTGGACATGTCTACATACAGACATGGTCGCCAAACTTCATATTTTTCGAATGCAATTGCTACGGATACATTCGGAAGCATACTACCAATGAAACTGGTAGAAATTGAAAAAGAAAAAAAGAGATAACACCAAGTAACAATTAAATGGCTTCTGTCGGATAGGCTTCAACCCCTGCTTGTTTCTAAAACGTAGTAAGAAGTTTCTAAATTTTAGACGAGTGAATCTTAGAACGCGGTTTCTAAAATTTAGAAACTTTTTTCAAAAGTTAATCCACTTTTTTTTCTCTGTGAAGAATCTACGTGAATCAAGCCCAAAAATCGACCGGAATCAAACCGGAAAATTGACCTGAATCAAGTCGAAGTCGATCTTAATTAAGTCGAAAAATCGACTCGAGTCAGACCGATATTCCGGTTTGCATCTGTCTGAATCTGACTTGATTCTTGTCGTCAATTTGACATAAAACAAGTGGATTTCTGGCATGATTCAGTCCCACTTGATTCAGACCGATTTTTCGGTTTGATTAAGGTCGACTTTTTTTAGGTGAGGAATCAATGGTTCGTGATATAAGAACCCATCGAATCTTCAAGAACCCAATGGTTCTTACTTTGTTCTTAGTGGGTCGAACGGTCTGCAATTGCAAAATGAACTTCATGAGATCCTTTCGATCTATGTATCTTAGAAAAATGTTGAATAACCGGCAAGCGGATATTGGAAGAAACTATAAAAAACGATTTTCGATTTTGGGAAGGATCTATGTGAGTCGCAGTTGATAAATTCAGTTGGAAATTGACCACAGTGTTATGAGTACTGATGCCAACTAAAGTAAAGACCCTTTTTTTATAAGAGATCCAATAAAGTTTACTTGTCATTCCAGAAATTTTGAAACTCGGTAGTGTATGTAATGGTTCTTAATTTACAAGCTCAATGGTACTTGGCTTGAAACTTTTCTAACTGAAAATGATAGTTTTTTTGGTATTGATTTTTAAGGATGTTTTGTTTCTCTCATTTTCAATATCATGGCTCTCTCATTTGACCCTTCAAAGCACTCATGGATTCTTCGGATGACTCCGCTGTTTGATCCTCAAGAAAGATCACTTCAGTTCCTCGATTATCATTATTTAAATCCATAATTTTTTTTTCTTGTAACCAATTTATCACTATTGCACAAGAGATATAAAAACTCGAAAAAAGACGTAAGAAAGTCAAATTTCAATTTAGAATTTTTTTTTTCAAGATACGCTCTTTTGTTACGATTAGGTAACACACAAGTGTATCTCTAAAGGGGTAAATAAGAGATGATTAATGGACCAAAAATGTTTGAAATGTACAACCGTTTCAACAAATACTTTGGAAATGCATACATTTCTCATTAAGATATTTATCGCATACATTGCTCTCACACAGAATTTTCGAAGATACGCTTAGTTATTTCGAATCAATTTTTATATGCTGAACCTTTTTACAATATTCTGACATATACGAATCTAAATTCAAAATGGAGAAACGTTTTTTTTCACACAGATTTTCAGAAATTGAATAATTTCGGTAGTTACGATACTTTGTTACTAAGCTGCCAATATCTATATTTTGATAGAAAGATGAAGATTCGTCCAAAGTATATATTACGAAAAAAAAAGTTTTTTGATGAGTACGTCTTTACGTCTATTAAAAAATTCATGGCTTGAAAATTGACGAAAAAAATTTCTTACACGGAGAGAAAAAAAATTTCATCGAGATTTTGGACTTACTCGGAGCCGAATTGCCGATGCTGTTTAATCGGCTAAACCTCAGCTTAAAATTACCATGCCGAGTTTTGGCGATCCATTTACCGCCAAATATCGGCTTTGGATTGGCATGACAAGTCTCGGCAACCCCTCCGCGGCCAAATGTCGGCTGAAGGTCAAATGGCCATTACTGGAATCCCAAGTTTCGACCAATAATTGGATAAACTTCGGACGCTGAGACTTGATAAGGGTCAAACAGGAAAGACAATTTAGTCGATCTTAACGATCGAACCCTCATTAGGGTCACTGTCTAGCAGAGAAACCGAGCGCAATAATCTAATGAACCAAACACTCACAAGGGTAACGAGAGTCATAAGGGTCAAATAGGGTTAATAGCAGAACTATTTTTGAGGATTAAAGGCTTCTAAGGGTCAAATTATGATGATGGTAAAAGGCGAGAAATGATTAAGAGGATGAAAAATTTTCGATTTCTATAAATCATCTAGGAGGAAAAATGTCATCATTTTCCATATTAATAAACCCAAATTCACTTACTTTCATTCATGAGAATGTTGTAAATTCATTATCAATTAATTATTAATAGTGTGATGAGGCAACCTTTTTATTTTTGCAGTATTTTTATACTCTTTATCTCCCCCAACTACACTGCCCCCTAATACTATATATTTGGCCACCGCTGGCTACCTTATCTTTCCCCCTACAACTACTCTAGTTCCCTCCCCACCTCACCCTTCCGTCCCCCTCGACCAGCAACGACGAGACCCCAGGATGGAGAACAGTTCCGGCCCTAGACTAAAAGTGGAACACCGGCACCCCAGGAAGAAACCCCGAAGAACGCCCCCTTCGCCTCAGGCACCCGGAAAGCGGATGACGATTCCGCTCCTGGCCCACCTCGATCTGCTCCCCTGCGAAGAAGACGTTGACGGGAAGGAAACTCACTCGTCTCACGACTGCCCCAGTTAACGCGTCGTGTCAATTGTGCCCAGAGAACCATAACCCCCGAGAGGACCCCGAGAAGGCCCAGGTGTTAATTACCCCGGACAGTTCCCCAGCATCGAGAGGACCTGTGAGTACGAGTTATTTTTCCCTTTTCCCAGTCACTATTTCTGCAGTCTTATCTTCCCGTTCCGTCCCTCCAGCGGTGAGCCCACACTTTTGTTCTTCTCCCCCCAGTGAGATAATTATTGTAAGAGTCGAGACGCCCCTAGACACGACTAAACTCCCCCCTTCTTTATTGATTAGAGCCTTCCCGATATTGCACGTGTTAGAGTCGCTTGGCCTTACCCTCCCCCTAGATACGAGTCAAAAGGCCTCACCATCTGTATGTAAATTTGACTGGAAATATATCATTTTATTGAATTTACCCCCTCTTATTTGTTACGCTTATTTGACACCCCTAAAACCCTTTTCAGGATTTTTGCTTGTCAGATAACGCGGTCACAATAGNCTTCTTTATTGATTAGAGCCTTCCCGATATTGCACGTGTTAGAGTCGCTTGGCCTTACCTTCCCCCTAGATCCGAGTCAAAAGGCCTCACCATCTGTATGTAAATTTGACTGGAAATATATCATTTTATTGAATTTACCCCCTCTTATTTGTTACGCTTATTTGACACCCCTAAAACCCTTTTCAGGATTTTTGCTTGTCAGATAACGCGGTCACAATAGAAAGGCTATTTACCATATATATATATATAGTAAGTTTCATAATTGAAGAAAGTTTGTGAATCAAATACGAATACGAATATTTCATTCATATAGCCAATAAACTGCTCCGTAGCTGATAACTCCACGATGGCCGAGTAGGTAAAGTCAAGGACACTAACAACCCAAGGATTCCAGGATCGAATTATCAGCAGTTATCGGTTTCTTTAGAAAGGGTCAGCCGAAGAATGTAAATAAAATTATGAAAAAATGATGTATTAACTAATTTTTTCAAGTATTAAAAATGAGTATTACATGGGTCACGGGTGCCGATCTTCGGCCGACGCTTGACAACCCATTCGCGATCGCAACGTAGATGTGGGAGCCATCAAGTGGTCTCAAAAGTAACAACTCTTGGAGGCCAACCAATGAAATCACAGGGAGTGAACCAATGATAGGGGTCAGTCAGTGCAATCACTGGGTTCTCCTTGATCTCATTGGTGGGTACCGAAGAGTGGTTAGTTTAGAGCCCACTTGATATCTCTCACATCTATGTTGCGATCGCGTATATCGATCCAACCTTATCAAACTAATAGCTAGCCGAGGCTGGGGTAAGGCCAATTGAGGATCGGCACCAAAAACTCGACAGCTCGACCCTCTAAGTACTAGCCCAATCTTGCAGTCCATACGCTGGGGGTGAAAAGGCACACCCTATGAGGTCCACGGGTCGGATTTGTTTTTTTCTGTTTTTTGGATCGTAGAATGCAAATTTGTTTATTGGCCAACGCTCAAGTGATGTATTCAAAAGTTATTATCATTTGAAGTATTCAAATGGGCGCTGTTCTGCACCATTGAGTTGCACAACAAAAAAGTTTAAATGAAAAATGTTCGTTTTCTGAAGACGAATCCATTCCCATTTAATTTATCCTGATATCTCAATTAATAAATGACATAGAGGAAATGATTATCCCGAGAGCATGTGCGCGCCCTGGTAATGCTAGTCACGTGGCGCGAAACGGAGCTTTTTTCATACATATAAGACTTTTAATTTCATTTTCCACCCATATACCCCTTCTTGTGGATGTAATACTTGTGGATTGTGCAAAAACATTTTTTATAATAACAAATGACTTATATTTTTGCTCATCTTGACAGTTTGTTATTCTTCACCACCCGTTTCGAACAACTTATAATGGTAATCCCACAAAAACCCAAAAAAAAATTTGTTTTTGAAAAAACCGGCCAAGTGCGCCTTTGTAAGCATTGTATTTTTTAAAAAAATTCTATTGTTTCTCATTTTAAAAAATTGAAAAAATGCCGAGTAACCATTTCAATGCGTTGTTGTGGAAAAATGCCCGAGTACTTATTTATAGATAGTTGGGAGATAGTTCTGGGAAATTGAAAAAAGTGCAGAAACAAGGAAGAGCGCCAAGCTCATGAAGTTGAACTTGTCATTTTGAAAAACCACAGAACTTTTCATAACATCTAGAAACAATTTCAGGTGTTTTCTACAGTCGGTTTGTACTGTCGCAAATTTTATAAGTTTAAACTCATCAATGCCAACTCAATATTGTCTATTCCTGTGAGTTACGGAGTGGGTACGACCATAAAAATTGTGGTTATCTACACAAAGTCAATGAAAAAGAGTGTCAATACGAGTGTTTCTTTAAAAAAAATTGTTCAGAAAATTCTCAGGACCAACGTACTCGGCGTGGTTTTTTATCTTAATGCGGATCCTTATTTGGGAGTCTATTGTTTGAGATTTGATATCCACTTTGGGGCTCACAAATTGTTTTGAAGCATACTATACCTTGCTAGATGTTCAAATCTTTAGATACTTAATTGTGTGATTGTGTTGGATGGAATTGCCGGATAGTTTAAGTTAATGCCTTAAGCTTATTCTTTTCCATCTTCAAATATTTTCATTTTCATGAATAGAAATTAAATTAATTAAGGTAGTGATCGCCAGGTAGTTATCGGCATTCGCGACATAAAAGCATGGAGAAGGTTCCTTCGACCATGGTGTCAACATAAGGCGACAACTCTCCGCAATGAGTGTTTTAAAAAACTGCGCCAAGTACGTTGGTCCTGAGAAATTTCTGAACAATTTTTTTTTTCAGAAACACTTGTATTGACACTCTTTTTCATTGACTTTGTGTAGATAACTACATTTTTTATGGTCGTACCCACTCCGTAACTCACAGGAATAGACAATATTGAGTTGGTATTGATGAGTACAAACTTATAAAATTTGCAACAGTACAAGTCAACTGTAGAAAAAAGCTGAAATTGTTTCTAGATGTTATGAAAAGTTCTGTGGTTTTTCAAAATCACAAGTTCAACTTCATGAACTTGGCACTCTTCCTTATTTCTGCACTTTTTTCAATTTCCCAAAAACAATTATCCATAAATAAGTACTCGGGAATTTTTCCACAACGCATTAAAATGGTTACTCGGCATTTTTTCAATTTTTTCCGAGAAACAATACAATTTTTTTTGAAAATTTTTATTGCGGAGAAACAATACAATTTTTTAAAAAATACAATGCTTACAAAGGCACACTTGGCGGGTTAAAAAAAAAATTTTTTTTTTGTTTTACAGGGATTTCAATCATTTTTCCAAACCGAGTGACTCACGTCACAAGGAAATACTCCAGATAATATGCAACAATATTTGGATTTACTTTGCTCGAAGAACAAAATATAAATATCCTTGGAGTTTCTTAGCCACGCAATCGTTTTGGCAACGGTTAAATCATCGACATGTATACACTCCCCCCCTTCCGTTAATGCCGGTGCTCCCCCATGCTACATGGTGCGAGTTGGCATCACAACCTAGCAGAAGTTCAAGTACCCTTTCCTTCACATGGTTGCATAGGTCCTTTACTTTTTTCGAAGGAGGTGGTTCAGCCGAGTCATAGGGCATGTAAACTGACCCTACAACCAAGCTCATTTCCTCGCCTTATCCCAGGCCCAGATCCACTTGTGCCACAGCCAGGTCTCCCTCACTAGCCTGTGAACAGAAGAAAGAGTCTAGTCCTTTAATAACAATACAAGATCTCATTTTTTCCTGAGTGTTTGCGTGAAAGATTCTGCCACAACCATTGAGGCCCTTAATAGCATTGTCCACTATCCATGGTTCTTGGATCAATGCTATGACAGTCTGCATCCCAGCTAATATCCTGACAAGAATAGCCGAGGCTGCTTTGCTGTGATGCAAATTTATCTGTACAATGTGCACCCGGGTTGCAGCCATAATGATGACTACTTTCCTGGTACCTCTATGTACCCTTCTTCTGACTTTCACCACGGTCTTTCGCAAGCAGCTTGACAGTTGCTTTTTGAATCCCGCAGTGCAGTCTGAAGTTGCAGGCTTTCAGAACAGAGAGTGATCGGTCGTCTATCAGCGCAACGAAGTGGGCACTATTCGCGTCCCTGCTCTCACTGCTCCGAGCGACAATCCACTCTCTGTCCTGCAGTCCTGCATTCTGTTTCTCAAGGAAGCACAGTGCTTCTTGAGCGGTTCGATCTGGGTCTTTCACGTGTAGTACAACCCTGTGCTTCTTGGGAAGCTCTGAGGCTGTGACCACACGTACAGTAAACCCAGCTATTTTGTTTTCGGGGAAAAGGCTTTTCGGCCAATTTCCCGTTTCCTCATCAGTGCAGTACACCATTGCCACACCTTGTCTTTCCCAGACACCGTTGAAGGTGGGTGCTTTCACCCCGTTAGGTAACGCCAGAATGGCCCCCTTCAGGAGTTTCTTCACCTCCGTTACCTCTTCAGTGCCCAGTTTCTGATCCAGATATGACTCCGGCATAACTGCAAACTTGAATGAGCTCGGAGTATTCTGAGCATATGTGCCCTGATCCTGCGTGGTACGCTCTGATGGAAGGAGTTTTATTGCCTTCCTCACAGCCCCCTCCCCCTTTCCCTCGTCGACCTTCGCTGCTGCATCCACCAAGGTTGCAATCGCCCCCAAGGTTTGATGCAGGTTCGCTCTCTTGCGACGTCTTCTCTCGGCTCCACTCAGTCTGACCCGATTCACATCGGTACCAGACTGGTCAGCCTTATCAGACTTCGTGTGTTCGCCATCGCTGGCCCCACCCGAAGTTACTTTTTCAATACTGAGATTTTTTAGATTGGTTTCCATTTTGGCCCCACGAGTACCGCGGTTAAGCGTTTTCACCTGGTGCATTGCCGCGATTGCCCAGGGGTTGGCTTGTCTCGGGTGGGTAACACCCAAGACTACTCTCAGAGGTCGCCCACGTTTCTGAGAGGCACCGTTAGCGACACAGCTCCCCCCACCCAAGCCAGGCGTGCCACGCATCCTTAGGCACGGTATGGCCGAGGCCATGGCTTACGCCGCTCACACACATGGGTTGGGTGGGCTCTTCTTAGCGACCGCGGGCGGCGGTAGTCCTTAAGAGCTCCACCGCCCGCGACCGAGCCCCCTCACTAACAACAAAGTGGGAACCCAGTAGAGAGGGTTCTTCTCATTAAACTACATGAAAAACGATTCGAAAAAAAGAGTTTTTGTGTTATAAATGAAGACAATCGGGGGAATACAACTACGGAGCCCTTTTTTTTATCAATTACTTCGTTTTTCTAAAAAGGGCATGAAAAAAATGATTCGATGAAGGTGACTAGATTGAACCGTAATTCTCTAGCATGCAAAAACGAAAATGGATTGGTAGCATTGAAATTTCGTTCACACTCATAATTCTGGGCACGAAAGATTCAAATTGAGGATAATCATTTTTAGAGTTTCGAAGGATTAAATTAAGCAGAAAAGGGTAAAAAAACTGAAAACTAGAAAATTGAAAATTAAAAACCCTCGAAGTATTGTCAATACGGTTATCAAAATTTTTTTTACAGTGTTGGAAAAAATCAAATTTTATCAATAGTGGACTAGTAATTTTCAAAACAGGAAAACTGGACGCGATTTAGAGGGAGAAACATAATGAAATTTGAGATTTCACTAATTAGTTTTTTCACTCGGCTAATCAGAGCGCAGTATTTGAGACTGTCAAACAGTTTTATTCAGGAAATTTCTAAAAAATTTCCGACGGAAATTTACTAGTAGCTTTTCAAATGTTCCTCATCTTTCAACGCATTTCACGTTTAATATTCTGTGTGATAGATAAAAAAAAAGTGGTTTGTGAATATATGGCTGTGTAAATGTATCCGGATTGAAGGAGAGACTTTGTAGAACAACTTCATACTTGATTTTCATCTTTTATTGCAAGTAGAATATTTTCAATTATTGTCCGAAATTAGCAATTAAAATTTTCACGTCCCACCGCTTTGAGTGTCTCGTTTATCGAGAAAATTCCAAGGGAAAATATTGAAATTAATGTCAGAAGTTATTCGAAGATCTACCTATCAGTTGGTGCAAAAACAATATTGATCGGAGGATTGGTTTTTTTCAAATAAGTAAATTAAGGTAACTCGGTTATTTCAGTAGCCACAAATGCGATAGACTTGACACTAGTCTTAAAATTTTCTCCTTAATTTCAATAAATAAGAGAGGGAATTTGTGCGTGTCTGCGCCTCCCGGTAAGTCTCGTGGCTCGACAGTAGTGTAATGACTCAGTGGCTCGGGCTCCTTGCATAATCGTCTCGTTGTGTTTATTCTCCTGCAGTGTGTCTGGATATCATTTCAAAATGTCAAATATATTACGGGATGATAAAGAAGTAATAAAACTGCTGGAGATTTCAGAACTAGAGGATTCAGATCCTGTTGAGGCATCAGCCTCATGTCACGGTGGGTTGGTTCCTAGCCTCCAGTGGCAGCACCTCCTGGGCGCGAATCTGGTTTACTGGCCGCGCCCAATGTAATTTGCATAAGGGCCACCTGTTGCGACACGTGCAAATCTTCCTTCTGCTCGATTTGTAACTGAACACCGCGTGTTTTATCTCCGCGATTAAAATCGTTAATTATTGTGAATATCTCATCCGTGAAAAATCTCTACCGTGTCTCGACTCAATTATTGATTGACAGTGTTCAATTTAACACATAAATTTTTTGACTTTTGTGTATATATTGAGAAATATAAAAACTTTATTGTGACTCTACCCACGCGCACAGTTACATTTATTTCTATTGTGAACTTCTCAACCCTTTCCCGAACCCCGGCTCTCCATCGGTTTTTTTTGTTCCACTATCACCGAAACAGATACATAGATGTGGACAGCAGTGATGAATCTATTTTCTTCAAGGTAACCACAGGTTTGTCCGCTTGATTGTTGACATTCGTTCTCCTCTAGCTTCTCATGGCGCTCTTTATTTTCTTTTTTTTCTGGGAACATTGGGTTGACTTATTTCTTTTCAATTTTTACTCTTTTCTGATACTTCTACCTCTTTTCCTTTTTTTTGTGAATATTTTCTCAGAGTTCCAATGATGAAACGCCAGCAAATTTAAAAGACTGGACCATCACAGACGATCACGAGTTCCGATGGGAATCGATGGAAAATTATGATAAGAACAAGGAAGCATTCACTGCTAAACCAGGACCTCAAAAGGAAGCCAGATTTGTCAAAAATATTGTAGATTCCTTCCAGCTGTTCTTCTCATCTGATCAAATCAAATTGATTACTGAGGATACTAATAGATATGCAGAGCAAGTTCTCGCGAAGAAAGCTAACAGTATTTTCAAAATACGCTCTAAAAAGTGGACTCCACTGGCGGAGGATGAGTTATATATAGTTCTAGCAGTCATGTTGTTGATGGGAGTCGTTCAAAAGCCTAACATAAAAATGTATTTCACAAAGAAGAGACTCATTTCAACACCGGGATTCAATGATGTCATTACTAGAGACAGATTTGAAGAAATTTGTTTATAATTACACTTTGCTGATAATGCAAAACAGGCAAACTATGCTGGACCATCTCAACTTTTTAAAATTCATCCACTACTGGATCACTTGAGAGACAAATTCTCCTCCTTATTTACTCCAAATCAGAATATTGCTATCGATGAGTCTTTGCTTTCATGGAAAGGACGACTCTCGATAAAGCAATATTTGCCTCTAAATTCAGCGAAGTTTGGCATCTAGGTGTAGGAATTATGCGACTCATTGTCAGTCACTGGTTATCTATGGAGATTTATTATTTATCTTGGTAAAAATACCGAAATTTCATCGGAATTGACCAGACATAACGCACCTAAGACTTCTGCTATTGTTCTAAAACTTATGGAATCNGAAATTAGCAATTAAAATTTTCACGTCCCACCGCTTTGAGTGTCTCGTTTATCGAGAAAATTCCAAGGGAAAATATTGAAATTAATGTCAGAAGTTATTCGAAGATCTACCTATCAGTTGGTGCAAAAACAATATTGATCGGAGGATTGGTTTTTTTCAAATAAGTAAATTAAGGTAACTCGGTTATTTCAGTAGCCACAAATGCGATAGACTTGACACTAGTCTTAAAATTTTCTCCTTAATTTCAATAAATAAGAGAGGGAATTTGTGCGTGTCTGCGCCTCCCGGTAAGTCTCGTGGCTCGACAGTAGTGTAATGACTCAGTGGCTCGGGCTCCTTGCATAATCGTCTCGTTGTGTTTATTCTCCTGCAGTGTGTCTGGATATCATTTCAAAATGTCAAATATATTACGGGATGATAAAGAAGTAATAAAACTGCTGGAGATTTCAGAACTAGAGGATTCAGATCCTGTTGAGGCATCAGCCTCATGTCACGGTGGGTTGGTTCCTAGCCTCCAGTGGCAGCACCTCCTGGGCGCGAATCTGGTTTACTGGCCGCGCCCAATGTAATTTGCATAAGGGCCACCTGTTGCGACACGTGCAAATCTTCCTTCTGCTCGATTTGTAACTGAACACCGCGTGTTTTATCTCCGCGATTAAAATCGTTAATTATTGTGAATATCTCATCCGTGAAAAATCTCTACCGTGTCTCGACTCAATTATTGATTGACAGTGTTCAATTTAACACATAAATTTTTTGACTTTTGTGTATATATTGAGAAATATAAAAACTTTATTGTGACTCTACCCACGCGCACAGTTACATTTATTTCTATTGTGAACTTCTCAACCCTTTCCCGAACCCCGGCTCTCCATCGGTTTTTTTTGTTCCACTATCACCGAAACAGATACATAGATGTGGACAGCAGTGATGAATCTATTTTCTTCAAGGTAACCACAGGTTTGTCCGCTTGATTGTTGACATTCGTTCTCCTCTAGCTTCTCATGGCGCTCTTTATTTTCTTTTTTTTCTGGGAACATTGGGTTGACTTATTTCTTTTCAATTTTTACTCTTTTCTGATACTTCTACCTCTTTTCCTTTTTTTTGTGAATATTTTCTCAGAGTTCCAATGATGAAACGCCAGCAAATTTAAAAGACTGGACCATCACAGACGATCACGAGTTCCGATGGGAATCGATGGAAAATTATGATAAGAACAAGGAAGCATTCACTGCTAAACCAGGACCTCAAAAGGAAGCCAGATTTGTCAAAAATATTGTAGATTCCTTCCAGCTGTTCTTCTCATCTGATCAAATCAAATTGATTACTGAGGATACTAATAGATATGCAGAGCAAGTTCTCGCGAAGAAAGCTAACAGTATTTTCAAAATACGCTCTAAAAAGTGGACTCCACTGGCGGAGGATGAGTTATATATAGTTCTAGCAGTCATGTTGTTGATGGGAGTCGTTCAAAAGCCTAACATAAAAATGTATTTCACAAAGAAGAGACTCATTTCAACACCGGGATTCAATGATGTCATTACTAGAGACAGATTTGAAGAAATTTGTTTATAATTACACTTTGCTGATAATGCAAAACAGGCAAACTATGCTGGACCATCTCAACTTTTTAAAATTCATCCACTACTGGATCACTTGAGAGACAAATTCTCCTCCTTATTTACTCCAAAGCAGAATATTGCTATCGATGAGTCTTTGCTTTCATGGAAAGGACGACTCTCGATAAAGCAATATTTGCCTCTAAATTCAGCGAAGTTTGGCATCAAGGTGTAGGAATTATGCGACTCATTGTCAGTCACTGGTTACCTATGGAGATTTATTATTTATCTTGGTAAAAATACCGAAATTTCATCGGAATTGACCAGACATAACGCACCTAAGACTTCTGCTATTGTTCTAAAACTTATGGAATCCCTCGTGAATCAATGGTACACTCTATGGGTGGACAATTTTTATAATACTTCCTAACTGGCTTTCTTCCTCAAATCTAATCAGACTGATTGTGCCGGTACTATGAGAGTCAACAGGAAATCGATCCCCGCAGCTGTCAGGGAGAAGAAATTGAAGAAAGGGGAAATCATTGCGCTACACGATGGCCCTGTGACAGTCATGAAGTAGTGCGACAAGAAAAATGTAACGATGATTTTTACATTCCATGATGATTCAATAACAACTTGTACTAAGGGCACAAAGGAAGCGAAGAAGACAAACTGTGTCCTCGAATATAACAAGTACATAGGTAGGTTGGAACTCCATAATCAGCTTATGCAGCCTTTCTTACTGTAAAGGAAGAGAATCAACAAGTACATGAATGCACTTGAATTTGGTAGAAAATTCTATTTGTTTGTTATTTCACTCGTACGTGTATGAGTGCAAAGTTCTGTCACGTGATGCCTCCTTCCATGTTTTGTCGAGTTTTCAATTCTAAAGCAAAGGAATAAGCATAAAATTCAACGAAAAATGGAAGAGTTTGAAATTTATTCATTCATTTTACTCTCCTTCCGCATGCTACGGCACTGCCTCACGCCATTGACACTGACGTCGAGCCCGTTGAGCGCATACGCCCCGCCTACTGAACAGCCGTTGATGAAAAATATTATTAAAAAAAGAGGAATTGTTTAAATATATTTTGAAATTCATTTCCATAAATAATTTTTTTTTTCAAAATTTTTTCTTTTCGATTCATTGTTCTGTGACCAACCAGTCGCGAGTTGATCATTTTGTTTTCAACTAATGATAAAAGAATAACTAAGGGGGATACGGACTTCAAATAAATCTCACTCATTGCAGAATTGATGGTGTTACTCGTTATAATTTTTTCAGATTTTTCAGAGTTGAATCAATATTTTCAAGCACGATTGGAAATACAATGTATTTAAAAATCTGGTAAAAAGTATCATTTTTTACTACACTAGGCGAGACACACGCGCGCTAGTTAGGCTGCTTGTGATTGATGCCTATGCTATACTTTTTCAATCGATTATACTCAATTCTGGATATTTTATCGACCGGATCGATTGTACTTGATTACCGTCCTAACGATTTTGGGTTTCTTCCCCGGAAGATGTAATGTTACTAAATAATGTTACTATACAATTTTCCTCCCGAAAAAATCCAAGATCTGACACTTTGGCCACCGGTGAAAAAAAAATGTTTTTCAGTTTCCACTTTTTCCACATACTTTTGAGTTTTGAATAGCCCGTCGCTCAAATCATTGGAATCAACGTTCACCCGGCTAAAAAATTCTATTTTGGCGAAAGTCGACTTTCCCCCTTGTCAAAAACCGAAAATCTGACCGTTTGGCTCCGAGTGAAAAAAAATTCTTGTCAGTTTTCACTTTTTCCACATACTTTTGAGAGTTTTGAATAGCCCGTCGCTCGAATCACTAGAATCAACGTTCACCCGGCTAAAAATTCGATTTTGCCGAAAGTCGATTTTCTGCCTGAAAAAATCCAAGATCTGACCCTGTGGCCCTCGGTGAAAAAAATTTTTTTCAGTTGTCACTTTTTTCACATACTTTTGAGAGTTTTGAATAGCCCGTTGTCAGTGATGTAAATTTTCCGGTGTAACAAAGTATTTGAAGTGGATACAACTTCCGACAATTACGCTGAAAAAAACAAAGAAATTGTCAATTTGTGACATGCAAAATTCGAGACATAATGACCCATAACAATTGATCAGTTCGATGAAGTAAAGAAAATGAGGTGTTATTTCGAAGATCTCATTGAAATCTTCAGATTGGTATATGGAAAAGCCTCATTTGTCAGGTGCATTTTTCCAATAGTGGATGAGAAGACCGAATTTCAGGGTGTAACATAACGCTCAAAAGAGAAACAATGTTCAATATCTCGATCAAAATTGAACGAAATTGCATGCGATATCTCGCATTTCGAAGAAGAAATAATGCTCTTTCGACGACTCATCGATATTTTCATGAATATGAATTGGAGGGATAGAAAAAATCAGCCAATGTTGAATTTTCAAGAAAATCAGAAAAATGAGTTCTTACCTAAAATTTTGATAACTTCGCGAAAAATGGTCGAGATAAGACGATTCACCTCTCAATCTGAAGATTATTTAATGACCTTTTCAAATAATTCAACAATTTAGGTAGTTTCTGCGTCGAAAAATGGTAATTCAACACGAAAGGCTGAAAAACTGGGATTTTACAATTTGTAACATGCAAATTTAGAGACATAATGACCCATGACAATTGACTAATTCGATAAAATAACAAAAATGAGGCAACATTCTGAAGATCCCGATGAGATCTTCAAATTGGTGTATCATAAAGTCGCATTATTCAAGTCTAAAGATCTGATAATGAATGAAAGTGCCTTCCATACATCACAATGTAAAGAGGGAATGATGCACTTCAAGATGATATATCAATTTTACGATAGATTTGAGTTTGAAGAAGAGAAAAACCCTTCCGAAGTTGAATTTTTTAGTTAAACACGAAAACACAAATTTTGACTGAAAGTTGCCTAACTCAATGAAAAATGATAATAATCAAATGATCTACATGTCAATTCGAAGCTCCTTTAATAAGCTTTCTAATGAGTACAAAATATATAAGGTTCTTTCAAGAGGGAGCTTGGAATTAGCGCCAGAACCAGAAAAAAGATCAGTGTTACGGTCACGGATTGTTCAAAGGGGGATTACTCGCAAAGGTTCAAAAACCACACACCGGAAAAAATTCAGACTTCAGTCATTCACAGATAAGACAACGACCCATTAATAAATTTTATTTCATAATTTTTCGTCGACTTGTTCAAAAGTTGGTGTTAGCTTCAAACATCGGTTTCGTGCTATCTGCGAGTCCCCGGCCGTTGAGGACAGCTCGCGCCGCATCGAGCCCGTACATGAGGGGTTAAACAGGAATTCTCAGCATTCATTGGAGTTTTCATCCATTTTTCTCCAAAATTCAGAACTTTCAATGATGAAATTCCTTGAAATTTTAGTGAAACTTGAATGTGAAAAAAAATTTCCGAAAAGTGTACCGAAAATTTGTGTCCAAAATTGTTACCAGTGTTAACTTAGATATTCCACGGTTTTTGTTTTATTACAAAACAAAAGTCATTTGAAATCTCATCCGGGTGATGGAAAAATCTCTCCATGTATTCTGGAAAATTTTCAAAATCTGTTGTTCTCTTCATAGAACAAATGGATATCGATACTCCTCATTGCTATGGTCGGATTCCAATTATTATGAAAGGAGACGTAAATTGGAATGAAAAAAAAATTTTCCATGTCGACGGAAACTTTCAATCACATTTTCTTCTTCAAGTATAAGAGGGATATCAATATTTTCAATTTCTATGATTTAATGTTAGTGAGAAGGGATGAAAAATAGTAGATTATTTCATTAGGTGACAATACTTTTATCGCCGTGCGACATATTATACTATTAAGTCATTGGGCCCGAAAACCGCGATCTAACCGAGCGAAGCAAGGTTAGCAAACTAAAAACTAGAAAATTGAAAATTAAAAACCCTCGACGAAAATGTTATCCTTGAGTAGTTTAAAAAGAAGAAAATGAAAACTCAAAATTTTAACTAGACGAATTTTAGAGAAACTGAAATTTCTTTCGTAACACAAGAAACAGCAGAAAAAAGCCAGGGTGACATCAATATTTTCGTGACTCTATGTACTCTTGTTTCTGCTGTTTCTTCTGCCACAAAAGAAATTTCAGTTTCTCAAAAATTCGTCTAATTAAAGTTTTGAGTTTTTATTTTTCTCTTTTTAAAAAACTCAAGGATAACTTTTTCGTCGGGGGTTTGTAATTTTCAATTTTTCAGTTTTTCTGTCTTTTTCGTTTTTCATTTTTTAAATAAATCAATTGACAACTTTTTCATCGAGGGTTTTTAATTTTCAATTTTCTAGTTTTTAGTTTTCTAGCCTTGCTTCGCTCGGTTAGATCGCGGTTTTCGGGCCCAATGACTTAATAGTATAATATGTCGCATGGCGATATAAGTATTGTCCCCTAATGAAATAATCTACTATTTTTCATCGGTTCTCACTAAAATTAAATCATAGAAATTGAAAATATTGATATCCCTCTTATACTTGAAGAAGAAAATGTGATTCAAAGTTTCCGTCGACATGAAAAATTTTTTTTTCATTCCAGTTTACGTCTCCTTTCATAATAATTGGAATCCGACCATAGCAATGAGGAGTATCGATATCCATTTATTCTATGAAGAGAAAAACAGGTTTTGAAAATTTTCTAGAATACATGGAGAGATTTTTCCATCACCCGAATGAGATTTCAAATGACTTTTGTTTTGTAATAAAACAAAAACCGTGGAATATCTAAGTTAACACTGGTAACAATTTTGGACACAAATTTTCGGTACACTTTTCGGAAATTTTTTTTCACATTCAAGTTTCACTAAAATTTCAAGGAATTTCATCATTGAAAGTTCTGAATTTTGGAGAAAAATGGATGAAAACTCCAATGAATGCTGAGAATTCCTGTTTAACCCCTCATGTACGGGCTCGATGCGGCGCGAGCTATCCTCAACGGCCGGGGCCTCGCAGATAGCACGAAACCGATGTTTGAAGCTAACTAACACCAACTTTTGAACAAGTCGACGAAAAATTATGAAATAAAATTTATTAATGGGTCGTCGTCTTATCTGTGAATGACTGAAGTCTGAATTTTTTCCGGCGTGTGCTTTTTGAACCTTTGCGAGTAATCCCCCTTTGAACAATCCGTGACCGTAACACTGATCTTTTTCCTGATTCTGGCGCTAATTCCAAGCTCCCTCTTGAATGAACCTTATATATTTTGTACTCATTAGAAAGCTTATTAAAGGAGCTTCGAATTAGCATGTAGATCATTTGATTATTATCATTTTTCATTGAGTTAGGCAACTTTTAGTCAAAAATTGTGTTTTCGTGTTTAACTAAAAAATTCAACTTCGGAAGGGTTTTTCTCTTCTTCCAACTCAAATCTATCGTAAAATTGATATATCATCTTGAAGTGCATCATTCCCTCTTTACAGTGTGATGTATGGAAGGCACTTTCATTCATTATCAGATCTTTAGACTTGAATAATGCGGCTTTATTATACACCAATTTGAAGATCTCATCGGGATCTTCAAAATGTTGCCTCATTTTTGTTATTTTATCGAATTAGTCAATTGTCATGGGTCATTATGTCTCTAAATTTGCATGTTACAAATTGTAAAATCCCAGTTTTTCAGCCTTTCGTGTTGAATTACCATTTTTAGACGTAGAAACTACCTAAATTGTTGAATTATTTGAAAAGGTCATTAAATAATCTTCAGATTGAGAGGTGAATCGTCTTATCTCGACCATTTTTCGCGAAGTTATCAAAATTTTAGGTAAGAACTCATTTTTCTGATTTTCTTGAAAATTCAAAATTGGCTGATTTTTTCTATCCCTCCAATTCATATTCATGAAAATATCGATGAGTCGTCGAAAGAGCATTTCTTCTTCGAAATGCGAGGTATCGCATGCAATTTCGTTCAATTTTGATCGAGATATTGAACATTGTTTCTCTTTTGAGCGTTATGTTACACCCTGAAATTCGGTCTTCTCATCCACTATTGGAAAAATGCACCTGGCAAATGAGGCTTTTCCATATACCAATCTGAAGATTCCAATGAGATCTTCGAAATAACACCTCATTTTCTTTACTTCATCGAACTGATCAATTGTTATGAGTCATTATGTCTCGAATTTTGCATGTCACAAATTGACAATTTCTTAGTTTTTTTCAGCGTAATTGT
The DNA here is from genome assembly GCF_001412515.2 of Diachasma alloeum. Classification (NCBI taxonomy): domain Eukaryota; kingdom Metazoa; phylum Arthropoda; class Insecta; order Hymenoptera; family Braconidae; genus Diachasma; species Diachasma alloeum. The sequence goes on along the minus strand of NW_021680884.1, from coordinate 129,204 downwards.
CGGATGTTGTATCCACTTCAAATACTTTGTTACACCGGAAAATTTACATCACTGAGAACGGGCTATTCAAAACTCTCAAAAGTATGTGAAAAAAGTGACAACTGAAAAAATTTTTTTTCACCGGGGGCCAAAGTGTCAGATCTTGGATTTTTTCAGGGAGAAAGTTGACTTTCGGCAAAATCGAATTTTTAGCTGGGTAAACGTTGATTCTAGTGATTTGGGCGACGGGCTATTCAAAACTCTCAATAGTATGTGGAAAAAGTGAAAACTGACAAGAATTTTTTTTCACTCGGAGCCAAACGGTCAGATTTTCGGTTTTTGACAAGGGAGAAAGTCGACTTTCGCCAAAATAGAATTTTTTAGCCGGGTGAACGTTGATTCCAATGATTTGAGCGACGGGCTATTCAAATTCAAAAGTATGTGGAAAAAGTGGAAACTGAAAAACATTTTTTTTCACCGGGGGCCAAAGTGTCAGATCTTGGATTTTTTCGGGAGGAAAATTGTTTAGTAACATTATTTAGTAACATTACATCTTCCGGGGAAGAAACCCAAAATCGTTAGGACGGTAATCAAGTACAATCGATCCGGTCGATAAAATATCCAGAATTGAGTATAATCGATTGAAAAAGTATAGCATAGGCATCAATCACAAGCAGCCTACCTAGCGCGCGTGTGTCTCGCCTAGTGTAGGAAAAAATGATACTTTTTACCAGATTTTTAAATACATTGTATTTCCAATCGTGCTTGAAAATATTGATTCAACTCTGAAAAATCTGAAAAAATTATAACGAGTAACACCATCAATTCTGCAATGAGTGAGATTTATTTGAAGTCCGTATCCCCCTTAGTTATTCTTTTATCATTAGTTGAAAACAAAATGATCAACTCGCGACTGGTTCGTCACAGAACAATGAATCGAAAAGAAAAAATTTTGAAAAAAAAATTATTTATGGAAATGAATTTCAAAATATATTTAAACAATTCCTCTTTTTTAAATAATATTTTTCATCAACGGTTGGTCAGTAGGCGGGGCATATGCGCTCAACGGGCTCGACGTCAGTGTCAATGGCGTGAGGCAGTGCCGTAGCATGCGGAAGGAGAGTAAAATGAATGAATAAATTTCAAACTCTTCCATTTTTCATTGAATTGTATGCTTATTCCTTTGCTTTAGAACTGAAAACTCGACAAAACATGGAAGGAGGCATCACGTGACAGAACTTTGCATTCATACACGTACGAGTGAAATAACAAACAAATAGAATTTTCTACCAAATTCAAGTGCATTCATGTACCACTTGTTGATTCTCTTCCTTTCCAGTAAGAAAGGCTGCATAAGCTGATTATGGAGATCCACCCTACCTATGCACTTGTTATATTCGAGGACACAGTTTGGCTTCTTCGCTTCCTTTGTACCCTTAGTACAAGTTGTCATTGAATCATCATGGAATGTAAAAATCGTCGTTACATTTTTCATGTCGCACCACTTCATGACTGTCACAGGGCCATCGTGTAGCGGATTTCCCCTTTCTTCAATTTCTTCTCCCTGACAGCTGCGGGGATCGATTTCCTGTTGACTCTCGGAGTACCGGCACAATCAGTCTGATTAGATTTGAGGTAGAAAGCCAGTTAGGAACTATTATAAAAATTGTCCACTCATAGAGTGTACCATTGATTCAAGAGAGATTCCATAAGTTTTAGAACAATAGCAGAAGTCTTAGGTGCGTTATGTCTGGTCAATTCCGATGAAATTTCGGTATTTTTACCAAGATAAATAATAAATCTCCATAGGTAACCAGTGACTGACAATGAGTCGCATAATTCCTACACTTAGATGCCAAACTTCGCTGAATTTAGAGGCAAATATTGCTTTATCGAGAGTCGTCCTTTCCATGAAAGCAAAGACTCATCGATAGCAATATTCTGATTTGGAGTAAATAAGGAGGAGACTTTGTCTCTCAAGTGATCCAGTAGTAGATGAATTTTAAAAAGTTGAGATGGTCCAGCATAGTTTGCCTGTTTTGCATTATCAGCAAACTGTAATTATAAACAAATTTCTTCAAATCTGTCTCTAGTAATGACATCATTGAATCCCGGTGTTGAAATGAGTCTCTTCTTTGTGAAATACATTTTTATGTTAGGCTTTTGAACGACTCCCATCAACAACATGACTGCTAGAGCTATATGTAACTCATCCTCCGCCAGTGGAGTCCACTTTTTAGAGCGTATTTTGAAAATACTGTTAGCTTTCTTCGCGAGAACTTGCTCTGCATATCTATTAGTATCCTCAGTAATCAATTTGATTTGATCAGATGAGAAGAACAGCTGGAAGGAATCTACAATATTTTTTTACAAATCTGGCTTCCTTTTGAGGTCCTGGTTTAGCAGTGAATGCTTCCTTGTTCTTTCCATGTGATGGTATCATCATATTGTGATGGTCCCGTCTTTTAAATTTACTGGCGTTTCATCATTGGAACTCTGATAAAATATTCACAAAAAAAAGGAAAAGAGATAGAAGTGTCAGAAAATAGTAAAAATTGAAAAGAAATAAGTCAACCCAATGTTCCCAGAAAAAAAGAAAAAAAAGAGCGCCATGAGAAGCTAGAGGAGAACGAATGTCCACAATCAAGCGGACAAACCTGTGGTTACCTTGAAGAAAATAGATTCATCACTGCTGTCCACATCTGTCTCTGTATCTGTTTCGGTGATAGTGGAATCAAAAAAACCGATGGATAGCCGGGGTTCGGGAAAGGGTTGAGAAGTTCACAATAGACATAAATGTAACTGTGCGCGTGGGTAGAGTCACAATAAAGTTTTTATATTTCTCAATATATACACAAAAGTCAAAAAATATATGTGTTAAATTGAACACTGTCAATTAATAATTTAGTCGAGACACGATAGAGATTTTTCACAGATGAGATATTCACAATAATTAACGATTTTAATCGCGGAGATAAAACACGCGGTGTTCAGTTACAAATCTAGAAGAAGGAGGATTTGCAAGTGTCGCAACAGGTGGCCCTTATGCAAATTACATTGGGCGCGGCCAGTAAACCAGATTCGCGCCCAGGAGGTGCTGCCACTGGAGGCTAGGAACCAACCCACCGTGACATGAGGTTGATGCCTCAACAGGATCTGAATCCTCTAGATCTGAAGTCTCCAGCAGTTTTATTGCTTCTTCATCATCCCGTAATATATTTGACATTTTGAAATGATATCCAGACACACTGCAGGAGAATAAACACAACGAGACGATTATGCGAGGAGCCCGAGCCACTGAGTCATTACACTACTGTCGAGCCCCGAGACCCACCGAGAGGCGCAGACACGCACAAATTGCCTCTCCACGCATTAGAGGCGGAGCATTGCAATCGTTTCATGTGGGTTTTTCAAAGCAGTTTGGATTTATTGAAATTAAGGGGAAAATTTTAAGACTAGTGTCAAGTCTATCGCATTTGTGGCTACTGAAATAACCGAGTTACCTTAATTTACTTATTTGAAAAAAACCAATCGTCCGATCAATATTGTTTTTGCACCAACTGATAGGTAGATCTTCGAATAACTTTTGACATTCATTTCAATATTTTCCCTTGGAATTTTCTCGGTAAACGAGACACTCAAAGCGGTGGGACGTGAAAATTTTAATTGCTAATTTCGGACAATAATTGAAAATATTCTACTTGCAATAAAAGATGAAAATCAAGTATGAAGGTGTTCTACAAAGTCTCTCCTTCAATCCGGATACATTTACACAGCCATATATTTACAACCCACTTTTTTGTTTATCTGTCACACAGAATATTAAACGTGAAATGCGTTGAAAGATAAGAAACATTTGAAAAGCTACTAGTAAATTTTCGTCGGAAATTTTTTACAAATTTCCTAAATAAAACTGTTTGAGAGCCTCAAATACTGCGCTCTGATTGGCAGAAATCCGAGTGAAAAAAAAATTAGTGAAATCTCAAATTTCATTATGTTTCTCCCTCTTAATCACGTCCAGTTTTCCTGTTTTGAAAATTACTAGTCCACTATTCATAAAATTTGATTTTTTCCAACAGTGTAAAAAAAATTTTGATAACCGTATTGTTCTAATAATTCGAGTAGTCGGAGGAATAAAAGAAGTAGAAACATTGGTAGTCAGCCGGAATGCCCCAGTGCTTTAAAATTGTCGAAAATTTTTCAATTGATTTATTGCATAGCAATGAGAGGGAGAAGTGTTTTGCTGATCAAAATCCCAAACGCGCAGCGCAAGACATTTTGTTGCGAAACTTATCCCGATCGTTGTAATGCAGAACAACTTGAGAAAAATTTTCTATAATTTTAGAGTACAAGGGACATTCGCTTGCATTATTTCTCCCATTCGAATTGCCATCCGATAGAATAAAGTATTCGACGCTTTTGCGGGTTAAAACCATATTCATACTGAAATTTCATTTATTTAACTTCCCACACACTAAAAAAAAATTAGGTACTAATATTTCCAGAGTGTGGGGTTCAAGATTTCACTGTTAAAATCAACTCTGTATGGGAGTTCAATTCCCCTTCAGCCCAGAGTCAAATTTTGAGCACGGTTTGGGTTTTTATTTTCCACACCTACAGTCGACTAGTCACGAAAACTGAATGAGTGTCGGGCAGATGAACAATAACACCGACTCCATACTTTGTCTCCATCTTGCGAGCTGCGGTGATGGCATAAAAAGCTCCAATAAAAAGATTCCAGATCCCCCAGTTTCACAAGAGGAACATTTTTCAATTGCGCCACAAAGTTGATTTTGTTGAAATCCATGATGCTCCAGTACTGAATTAAGCTCGAATATGAGTCTTCTCGAGATGTGAGTAGATTACTTTGATGTCACTTCGGAAGTGGATAACTTGTTTCACTTTTTGAATATTCTTCAGGAGAAGATCTAAACGTTTCTTTAATTCCGTCACTTGAGACTGTTCTTCATAGAGAGCGATCAGGCAAACTGATGATGAATGCTAGGGAACGGGCCCAAGAAATAGCCAGGGAATAACAGAACAATTTTAGACGAATGATAATTGGGGAATGGGCTCAAGAAATAGCCAGGGAATAACAGAACAATTTTAGAAGAATGAATATTGAGGAACAGGCCCAAGAAATAGCCAGGGAATAACAGAACAATTTTAGAAGAATGGAAATTGTAGAACGGGCCCAGAGACTACGGTGTTAAGAATTTGAAGGGAAAGTGAGTTTAATTATTTCACTCAAATATCCAGAGTCTAATAAATTATTTGAAGAATTTCGCGGACGTCAGAGAGGTGCAGCTGCTGAGGGCAATTGAACTAAGAGGCCTCATAAATGTTTCGGTATTTCTAGAAGCTAAAATTAATCAGTTGTGACATCCGTCGAAAATATTGAATTCACTTTTTCGTTTTTTTTAAATAAATTAAATAATATTCGAACGGGAAAAACCGTTAAAATTAAAACTTTCTCTCGCGCCGGGATTTTTAGTTGAAAAGGCCCCGAAGGCCAGCTGCAAGTCGTAAAATTGCAGTTAACATTTTCCGAGCTGACTTTTCCCCGATAAGTCAGTCATAAAGTAATAGACATGGGTCAGGGTCTTGTCATGCTGAAGGCATTTCAAGTGCACGCCCAGTCTATCTCTTTCTTTCTCTTTGTCTGGTAATTCCAACGTGACGTGTCCAGTATTTAAGTGTATTGGGGAATCTCAAACTGTCCCTTATCTTAACTTGGGGTCTGTTTTCTTTCAAGACCCAGGCCCTCGTAAAACCAAATCCGAATTTCCGTCCCGTTTTGAAATCTTAATGGGGGTTCTTCGAGTTTCTCTTCGTAACGGGAAGTCATAAATTTATTTTGACAATTTTCGAATGTTTAAAAAAAATATTCTTTTAAATTAATAATTTCAGTGCAGTTTAATTGCAAATTTTATGACAATTATTTTTATGTTAAAAACTTTTCGTTAGGACAATTTTAACTTATACTTTTGAATTATTTTCAATTCGAAAGAATATTTCAGTTAATCCAATTATATATTTCGTTACGAATTGAACTCCATTTAATTCTCTTTATGGAAAATTATTTTCATTTTCTTTTTTTTTATTTAAAAAATTTCCCATTTACGGATCCAAATAATTAATTTTCATTTCTCTGAGATAAACGAGAACGGCGTAATAAAGAATTATTACTTAGAATAAATAATTTTAATTATCCGAAATAATGTTCGGGAATATTGAAATATGTTTAAGATTATTAAATAAGAATTATTAGTTAATAATTAAATTGTTTAATTTGTATTTTTTAAATAAATGAGATTGTGGAGNCCACACTCTCGACATCTCGATGTAGAGGGGTCGGAGTTAACCCTGAAACATTGAGAGCGGAGTGCAAGGAAGGGAAATTCGGGCCCAAGGTCATCGACTATTGGTTCCCTAGATTTTCCCTCCGTACATCTGAGGACACACCCTCAGGCTGGGGTAACAAAACCACTTGCGCGTCGTTTTGTTCCTCAGTATTTTCCATTGTAGCTTTTCAAGTGCCACCGTGACCTTTCAAGTTTTCCAACGTCTTTCATGACTTGGATTTTTCATTAAGTCTTTCGTGGCTTAATTTTACAAGTCTTTCAAGACTTCTTTTATTACAAATCTTTCATGATTTGTTTTTCATTTCAAGTCTTTCGTGGCTTAATTTTACAAGTCTTTCAAGACTTCTTTTATTACAAATCTTTCATGATTTGTTTTTCATTTCAAGTCTTTCGTGGCTTAATTTTACAAGTCTTTCAAGACTTCTTTTATTACAAATCTTTCATGATTTGTTTTTCATTTCAAGTCTTTCGTGGCTTAATTTTACAAGTCTTTCAAGACTTCTTTTATTACAAATCTTTCATGATTTGTTTTTCATTTCAAGTCTTTCGTGGCTTAATTTTACAAGTCTTTCAAGACTTCTTTTATTACAAATCTTTCATGATTTGTTTTTCATTTCAAGTCTTTCGTGGCTTATATTTTTGTGTTTTCAATTAGTGTAATATTTGGATTGTCTCGAGACAACATTAAAAAACAAAATTTTAATCATAAAGATAGTGCGGCATTATTACTAAATTGTTTAAGTGAAAAATTGAAACCTTTGGGATTTAGCAGAGAACAACAAATTGTAAGTCCTTTGACATTATAAATTTTTCAGTGTTTTTATTTTAAAATATAGACTCTTCGGAGTCATTTGAAACCAAAATTGTGTTTTAGATTTTCTTTTATTTATCTCTATCCAGTGGGTTTTTGTTCTTGAGAATTGTTCGGATCTCTAAAAATTAAAGTCAGTGATTGAAGTTTGAGTCATTTCATTTTTGTTTTAAAAATTTTAGAGTCCACCTTTCAGGTCAAAAGTTAGTTGAATAGAAATAAAAGATTACGTCATTTTCTTGCCGTGTTGACGTGACACAGTTAAAAGTATTATTTACAATATTTATCAATAATAAAATAACTCATTTTACATACATGTTTATTAGAGTTTTATCGATTGCGTGAAGTTATTCTGGATTCAAATTATCCACTTATTCTAGTAAAAATGGCTACTCTAGGGACTCTAAATAACGCTAGTTACCTACGTGACAGGGCTACGATGGAGCAACCGTCCGGCGGTGGTCCCCTTACCACCTTTTTTCGTACGTTGCCATTCGAGTACCGAGAAATTCAAAGATCGAAATTTGTCAAAGTTTCATCTTCTCAATTCTCATTGGATCTTTCCATCGTGGAAAATCCTGACTGAAATAGAAAATGACTTGGGCAAATATTGTTTTCTGGAGAATGGGGATTATTACTGTAATTTCTTTATATTTTTGCAATCCTTTTTTTACCAAGAAATTCGAGGATCAACATTTGTCAAATTTTCATCTTGTCATTTCTCTTTGAATCTTCCTATCATGGAAAAGCCTGACTGAAATAAAAAAACAAACTTGGCAAATATCGTTCTCTGAATCATTAGGAATTGTAGCATATTATTTAAAAAAAAATTTCCATCAATAAATTGAACATTAAAATCTCCACAATTTTCCATTTCTCCCCTTACATTTTCCTCTGATCGCAACTCTTAATCTTCATTCAATCATCCAAATCCACCAGGAAAGATTCATCTCTACAGCGTGGCAAATTCCCCTAATCTTTCCGCTCAATAGTCCTTTCCTAAACTATTGAAATATTCTGTTACCTATACAGCGCCATCTCGCGACATTTTTCCTTCTTCATTACTCATATTTTTCCCTCTACGTTGTTTCCTCATCATGATGGAGCAACTTCTCATATTTTTGTTTTCCTCTCATATACCAACTTCACACTAGTTCACAACATAAATTTTTCTACTCACGTTAATTCAACGACTTTTGTTTTTTTTTCGAATTTTCGTTTGTCTCTGAAATTTTTCTCCTCGATTCTTTCTCAACAATATTATACAAAAGCTTACGCCAAATGCACGCCCCTACTCATCACTAAAAAATATTTTCCTATTTATCACATTATAAACTGTGACGAGGCATATCCATTTATTTTTTATTATTTTTCTACATATTTTTTCTCACTACACACTGTCCCCTAAAAGGTAAATCCCGCCACCATTGGATACCCCTTCCCCAGATTTTTCCCCTCATCGCCCCTCTACCCCGCCCATGGACATCACGAAGACATCAGCCGAAGGAAGACATCAGTTCCGGCCCCACCCGATCAATTGGAGAAGCTATCGCCTCCTGGAAATTCCCCATACTAGACCCCCGAATATTCAACACCAGCAATAATCCCTTGCGAGACATCCCTGGATTGTGGTCATCGTCACCACTCACCCGTGCTGATTGGCCCCGATTGCTCCCGAATTAAAACCCGAAGGACATCGACACCTGACGAACCCCCACGAATCGCGAAGGAAAAGAAGAGACCGTCACTCGTGCATTAGCTGCCCCGTGAGTCGCCACGTGCCCCGAAAGTAGTAATAGTGAATACAGTCAAATTCGCCTGGAAGTATTGGCGGATAAAAAGAGGATTTTCGATACATCGAGCTCATCCCAGCTCTAGTATTGGTGCCCAGGAAACCCCGAGGTGGAAAGGAGGCTCTCCAGGAAAACGCCCTGGTATTTTGAAGGAGTGCAAGGCGCCGGTGGAATTCCACGTGTTCGCCAGAGTGAAGTCCCATCGTGAGTACGAGTTACCCCCCTCATTTTCCCTCTTGTCCCCACAATATTACCCTTCATACCCCCCAACGGTGAGCCTACATTCTTTTGTTTCTTCCCCATTTAGTTATTCTTCTTATATTTAGTTGCATTCCCTCGACACGACTAGCTTCTCCCCTTTTTCTGCATTAGAGTCACTCCCCTTTTTACGTGTACAAAAGTTGCCTGGCCTTACCCATAACCCTAGATCCAAGTAAAAGGCATTTCAAACGTCTTACGACGATCTAATCTGTAAATTACTAGAAATATAGATATTTAGTTAATTTTATCCCTCATTTGTCCTCATTATTTAATTGCCCTAAATCCCCCTTTTAGGAAATAATATTAATTAAATATTGAACGGTCACAATACAAATCCATGCGTAGAAAATATTGACTGATATGCTTCATGTATACACGGTGTTCATTTCTTATTTGAGATCAGAAATCCGCTTTTGCAATACGTGTCCATTTTCTTACCAATCGTTCATGAAGATGCCCCCTCATAGTGCCCATGTTTTTAACGATGCCATCTGTCGGAGATTTTACTGAAGCTTATTCTCATTCGTGTTTTGAATTCGACTTGTAGACATACAATTCGTCTTCTATTCTCATTCGATTTTTTCATTCAAGATCTCATTCGAGATTTTTGATGCTCTTCTTTACATGTAAGGATATGGGAAATGAAAAAATAAATCAACGCCACCTGCGCACTCCGGTTTCTGGTAGTCGGAGAAGCATTAGACTTTCCGTGAGTTAATTATTGCCAGTTATTGACATCCTCCAGGGCTCGTCATCGAAAAACCACTGAATCCAGCAGTATTCAGGAAACTTTCAACTGAATATTACTCAGAGTCAATTTACTAATGGGATATAAATGTGGCAGTGTTGCTCCCATTCTTTCATGATTAATAAGGAAAATCGATCAAAAATTATGTTCCAACTGCTGCCGATTCTTCATAGCTCAATTGAATATGTTTTTAATTGAGCAATTATAATTTGGTAAAAATTATACAAATTGTTATGCACTGCGGTCGTCTGGTAAAAACTCGTAGATCCAGTGATTAACAATAAGAATACACAACAAATGAATGTTGAGCAATCGGTATTGATACTAAATCTACAAACAACGAAATAGATGATAATGTAATACGATTACCGAAGCGAATCCCCTTATCAGTGTTATTGACGCGCCACCGAATTGCGTCAGCATAAATTCAATACTGAATATTATCATTCGAATGAAACTCCGAAGCCAACTCGTGTCGACCGCATCTACCGGTCAACAGTGAAAGTGTTGCTCAACTCATTCCAAATTACAGGTGTTTAGTTTGTCGAAGAAGTTTCCAATATTCCGGGGGAATTCGGTCGATCGCAGTTATAATAACGGCAGTAATACAACATTTTGGATGGATCATGGTTTGTGCTGGGCGATTTTCTTTCTTAATTAAATTGGTAAGATATTCAACTCATTACTCATTTTTACCAATAATGCATGGAAAATATGAAAATTGCAAGTGCTTCTCCTAAAAATTCATTCTGGATGAAAGTGATAAGATTTGGATCCAAATATATATCTGACATTATCTGTTGATAGAGACCACAGTCGAGATTATTTTGCGCCTCTACCACGAGGCATGGCACCATAATTCCTTTCAGACTGTCTGATATTGGTGAAGGGATTCGCGAAGTTACGCTGAAAGAATGGTAAAAAAAAAGAACAACTCTAAGCATTCAATAGTGAAGTGCTATTTTGCGAGTATCTTTGAAAATATGAGTCTTCGGAAACTTAATCACGGTATCCTTTATATAGAGTTTTACGAAGTATAAGAAGACCGAATTTTTCGACATCTCAGAATATTCTCAGAAAATAATTCAGACTATTTCTTTCTTCAGAATCTCGACCAATAGAATCGTTGCATTGGGGAAAGTAACATGGTATCATTTCGATAATTTTTGGTTATACCCAGTTACCCATGGCGAGTAAGAAAGTATTTGCAAACAATTCTTTTCGTCGAAATTTTGAAGAAGGAAATAGCCCGCCGAGTACCACTCGAGCTTCAAAATGAATCAAGTATTTCCCTCAAGCTTCCCTGTATAGAAACGAGCGTATCAAATTTTGCAGGTTGAACAATCCAGAGGGCTTGCGCGAAGGATTTTTTATGCAAAACTTGACATTCTCATTTATTTGCAATGAAGCTATCGGGAAATACCCAATCATTTTGAAGCTCTCGTAGTATTATAACTGATAATTCTTCAAATATCTCCAAAACACGTTCACGAAAGAAACCTTGAAAGTTTTTTACGGAGAATTTTCTGAAAATTATCTCGAAAGAATGGGCTTAGGTATTTGTCTCAAAGCGGACCAGTTTTCTACATACTCTCAAAACACTATAAAATTAACATGTTTGAACTTGGACTATATTCGCATAGAATGACAAATGTTTATTGACAAACTCTTGAATTTTAGGTTCGTTAAACCCGGTGACAAAGTCGCTCAGTTTAATGAAATCTGTGAGGTGCAAAGTGACAAGGCTTCTGTAACAATAACGAGTAGATACGATGGCCATGTAACAAAACTTCATTACAAAGTTAATGAGGTTGCACTCGTAGGTGATGCGCTGGTGGACATCGAGCTTGAAGATGGTGATGCCAAAGTCGTTAAAGAAGACTTTGAAGCCAGTGAAGTACCTTTCCAACTTCATAACGAAATCGTGGGGGATTATTATGATAAAAATGGCAGGGTTTTAACGACGCCGGCCGTTAGGAGAATTGCGGCAGAAAATAATGTGAAATTGAAGAAGGTTCCTGCTACTGGAAAGGCGGGAAGAGTTCTCAAAGAAGACATTCTCGCATTCTTAGAAAAACAAAAAGGAAACCATAGTACAAAGTCAATTGATGCTGTTCAAGTATTTGAAAGAAACGACAAAAACGAAAATATTGCAAGGAATGATGTGGAAGTTGTTACGCTGAAGGGATATCAAAGACACATGTGGAAGACTATGACACAATCTCTTGTGAGTAATTTTGATTGAATTTTCCGTGAAATTTTATCAATTGAATATTGTAATACGGCATTAAAATAAATCACTACCTCGCCGATTCAGTTTCCGAACAATATCGCGAAATCCCAGAGCAATTGGTTCCTCCCCAGCGGAATTCTTAGGGAGTATCCGGTACTCAAATTTCAAAGAATTTCTAACCGTTTGAGCATCAAATGGTAACGATGTCAATTGTTAGTCAGAGAAAAATCTAAATTGTAAACGATTACGAAAACATCTCCGTTAGATGTATGGTGAAAAAGTGGCTAATCGAGATTTTTGTTCCTGCATGTGGAGTGAGATGAAAGATATGGGTTTTTAACAGGAGGGTGATTTTTGATTAATTTATGTTTGTCGATTAATAACATAATAACAAAGCGTCGGAGAGAAAAATTTTATAAGACTCTTCGTCTCTATATAACTCCTCAAAATATCCTCGAAATATGTGCCTTGAGTCTTTGTATATGAACTTATATTTTTAAACAAAATAAGAAAAAAAAACAGTAGATTGTGCACCAAGAGAGAAAAACAGGACATTTTAACGCGCCAGTTTTTATGTTCTGTTATTTTTCCTCGGTACACATACTCTTTTTAGTCATAACTGCACGGTTTAGTTCGATTTTTCTTCGTAAATGCAGGGAAGAAGGTGGGTTATGTCATTCGGAGGATCGTCAAAAACAACAGAAATCCGAGGAATGGAAGAAGCCACTTTCCTCCCATCATTTGGGGAGGAAAATCGAACTTTCCATGCAGATATGACGAAATAGTATATTGTGCTTCAAGGGCGGAAAGTGAAGACTTTCCGCCCGAGGGCCACATGCGACTTTTTAACACGCCTGCAAAGGAAAGTTCGTATTTTTCTTTTCGATCAGCGGGAGGAAAGTATGAACTTTCCGTACAGGGGTGTGAAAAAAAAATTCCTATCTGCTTTCTACAACTACTTTTTCCGAAAACGGACGTTGAAGTAGAATTGACTGATTTCGTGCAATTAAGTTTCTAGTAAAATGATTGCGATATTTCATTCTTCATATTTGTTTTTCCATTTCAGAGCATTCCACATTTTGCTTACTCCGATGAGTGTGACATAACAAAACTTTTAGATCTACGAAATGACGTGAAAGATTTCTTAAAATCAGAGGGTATATCACTAACACTCATGCCATTCTTCGTAAAAGCAGCGTCAAAAGCTCTGGAGAAATATCCACAATTAAATGCGTGGTTGGATGAAGACAACCAAAGCTTAAAAGTATTCAGACGTCACAATATTAGTTTTGCTATGGCCACACCTGAGGGCCTGGTGGTGCCAAATATCAAGAACGTTCAGGAGCTTTCCATCACCGAAATCGCCAAGGAATTGAATAGACTTCAGGAGCTGGGGAAAAAAGCTTCATTACCTCTTTCTGATCTGCATCAAGGGACTTTTTCACTTTCTAACATAGGAGTTGTAAGTCTGAATACTAAAACGCATTGTCTTTCAATGATAATTCGGGAATGTACCAGTAGAATCAGTAAAGGGGAAGCTCACCCCAATGTAAAAACTTTTCGAGAATGGCTACAGTAGTGGCCATGCGGGTAGTGTGCGCCTCTGGCGGTGGTCCAGGCTAAGCAGCGTTTAATCTGCTTAGCAGAAATGCCTCCAAGTGAACGATTCAATTTTTTTAATAGAAAACTGAACTTGGGAAAAATCTCCATCTTATAAATTTTTATGACTTCCAATATAATGTGATCACCGATTTTTATTCCGCTATTATGAACAATGTGAGAGAAGATACAGTCGAAATTTATACGTCAATCTGAACTTCGGATTGTATATAAGAAACATCATGGTTTTGTATAAATATACACTTATAGAATAAACTATTATATGGCTGGATATGGTCGGACGATAGCCTCTAAAAAAAAGAAGGAAAAATGGACAGAAAAATACTATCGACTATTTCGATTTCAATTTATTTGCCCAATGGAATGGAAAAATTCAACTAGACGAATCTCCAATAGGGACACCATTTCAAAATGAGACAAAATTCACATTGATAAATAAATTTTTTAACGCATCTCCTCTTATATCTTTCACAACTAAGAAGCAAAAATTGAGGAGCATATGACATCAACAGTCAAAGCAATTTATACGGGGACATTATAGTACATTCTGTCATAAGGCCGTGAAGCGTGGTCTAACATACGAGTGTGAAGTTTGCCCTACGAGCCGAAGGCGAGTAATACTATTTTTTATCACGGACATGCCAAATGCGAAGTTTCCCCCACAGGCAGCACGTAGGCGCGGTGGCGGACGTGGAGGCGCAGGGTGGCGGGGGTCCAGAGGGGCGAAGCCCTCCCACTGAAGAAAGTCCAATAATCGAAAGAAAATATAGTTTAGTTATTTTTGCTGATAAATTAGCAATATGCTTTCGAATGATTATTTTGCACATTATTTCCCTCTATCATATATAATTCATTGTTTATTCCATTTTATTGAATTGAATAAGATTTCCTTTTACCTAATTTTGTCAGATTTTCAACTTAGTTGAATGTTATCAGTATCATTATTTTTATTATCCCTTTTCTTCTATACAACGGATTGCCTGTTTTACAGTTCTATCTCTCCTCTCAGCCCTTCGATAAAATGTGAATAGAAAAAAAATTTTCTATTTACACATACTTGAATGAATTTGGAACATTACATTTGAAGAAACCATCAAAAAAACTCGCTTTCAGGGCAAATCACGAAAAATTCGAAATTTTCAACAATCATCACAAAAATCAAATCAACCAATATAGCTATCGTAATCGTCTTCTAACTTCCACATAATCGCGTTAAAAAAAATAGTTTAAGCATGATTAAATTCATTTGGAGCATGATATTCAAAGATATCCCCGGAATTTTTATTTTCAAAAAGTTCAGTTTTTCAAAATTTTCGAATAAATCAAAATAACAATTATTGTTATCACCTTTATCTTCGAACTTTTTCAAAAGGACATACAAACAAATTTTTCAAGCAATCATTCAATCAATTCCGAACATTTTGATTTAGTTATCGTGAAACAACCGATTTTCGAAGACTACTTTAACACCGCCACAATATTATCTTGGCAGAATAACCAAGAACACACGATGAATGACACTTCATGTCTAACATATGTAGTACATTACACATCTTATGAAAATACATGGATTTATTTTCGAATCATGAACTTAAACAATTAGGTAATACTGCAGGCTCATTTTACGCATCTTGATTGAAACATTCGATGCATCTACCGAATTACGTTGCACATAATTTATGAACATATGTTCAATCAGACATTCTCTAAATGCACTTTCACGAAAAATACATTGTACACTTCGAATTCCCCATTTTGGTCATATGAGGGTTATATGAGGGTCATGGGGGGATTGGGGTATGGGGGACATGGGCTTTATGGAGAAATTATATGTGGATCATATAGACGCCATAAATTAGGCCTATAAAGGTCTTATGGATGTCACGAGTGGTGATATACAGTTATATAGGGCTCATAGCGGTTAATAGAGGTGACATGGGAATCGTTAGGGATATAGGGGATCATATGGAGGTCATATAGAGGTTTTCTGGACATAACAAAGGAGCATAACTGCGCACTCTAATTTTGAGAGTGCGAAGAGGGTGAAATTTGGGGTCGAAAGTTCCTGTTCCACTTTGTTGTGCGACGCACCCCTGCCGAGTTTTTCAACATTGAAGTTGACCAATCACAGCGTTGCTCCGCCCACTGGACCAATGGTTCTCAACTCAATCGTTTTTGAATGAGAAAAATGGTGATTATGAAATTTTCTCTTAGGGTNCAGATGTCCAGGTAGAGGTCCGGATTAAGTTTGAGTGCTAGGAATTCTTCCAGGTGAGGGGAAAATTCCCGGAAGAGTTCCAGCTTCAGGTCCAGGACTGTGAAGGGTCCCAAGGAGAGGTCAGGTTCAGGTACTGTTCCAGGTAGAGGTCCGAGTTCTGGAACTTTTCCGGATAGAGGTGCCGGTTTGGAAACTGTTCTAAGTGGAGGCGCAGATTCGAGAACTGTTCTGGGTGCACCTCCAGCTCCGGGAATGGTTCCGGGTGAACGTCCACGTCTGGACATTGTTCCAGATGGACGTCCATGTCTAGGAACTGTTCCAGGTGAAGGTGTCCCCAAACCCCGATATTGTTTTGACACTAGGCCGTGAAGATATTTCCTGGCGAATATGACGTTATAGGACAAGCCGAAGGTTAGTTCTGTAATCATATGAGATAGAAAAGTTCTTCACGGCCCTATATCGAGTAATATTTTTTATCCTTGGACCGAAAATCGCGGTTTATGGGGCCTAATGACAAAAAACTTTTCTGGCGAATATGAGTTGCAATGATATGATGACCTGGAAAAGTTTCTTTCGGCCTAATGACTGAAAATACACGGATAAAGTATACTATTTCGCCCATGTGGCGAACGATATTTTCTTGTCATTCTGACCGTAAAGCGCACTTAATGGATGCTACGCGTCCGAAAATCACTGCCTAAGGCCGTTATGATAAAAGGTATTATTCGATACACAACCTAAAAAAATTTTCCTAGTTCACATAATGTCAACCCTCGCCGTCGGTTCGGGCTGCAACCTCATATTTGCCAGAAAAGTTTTTTCTACGCATTTTGATGAAAACCGCCATTTTACAGACCGTTGTTTGAGAGGAAAAATCGTGTTTTACAGTGTGGTACCGCCCCTATCCTTCCCCGACCAATGAGAGCACAATACGTCGTTGAACAGTTCATAATAGTACATTAGAGTACAAGGGCACAAATTTCATTTTCAACGAATGTGTAGTTTACAGGCCGAGCCGAAGGCGAGGTCCGTACATACATTCGTTGAAAACGAAATTTATTACCGAGTGCTCTATAATATTTTATGTCAAGTCGTGCAGAAGTCGAGTTTTGAGCAAGCTGGGCGAAGCGTAGCGTGGGATAAACTCGACTTATTGCACGGCGCGACATAAAATTTATTTTACGAACCGTTCAGCTACAACTGTATGGATGAGGTATTATGCTCCTATTGGTCAACACTGATGTCAAGCGTCCAAGCCGCTAGGGGTAAACAGCGCCCCCTTACTATCGTATTGGTGACGAAAACCTCTCAATCGCTAGTCAGCTGACCAAGCATCACTTCTGTGGTTACGTTCATCGAATATCGAAAATAAAAGTAATTTTTCCATCATAAAAAATCGAGGACATTGCTGGATAATTCCTAAGTGTAATAATAATTTCCACTGTTTGGTACTAAGATGTGAAGTTGATATAAAGATTCCAAAAAGTTTATTTTCCATTAAATAGGATAATGGAAGTGAAAACAAGGTCAAATATTTTCTTAAGTGAAAACATAACTTAAATCTCCAAAACACTATTGAAACAAGTGAGAAGTATTTTTTTCTAATATAGGGGAGAGTGACGCAAAATGAAACAGTGGGGCAAAATGAGACATGGGGCAAAATGGAACAGTCAACAAATGACTGTATGACGCAATTCAAGCAAAAATGTTCTTTTATTAAATATATTTTTCGTCTACTTTTTTTTATTCTTGGGAGTACCTTTTTCTTCTTTCGGTGTTTATTTCTTCAGTGACTTTGTCCCCCTGGACCTCCTCCCGCGCCGACACTCCATCACCCTCGGCTTTGCCTCGGTTTTCAACCTTCGCACTCGTTCAAACAACGTTTTGCGTCATTGTGACGAAAATATACAATTTTAAATGACAGTGATGGCGGCTTCCATCAGAATGTGAAAAAAAATAACTTTTGCCACTCGGACGTGATGCACCAGATTACGGTCGAATGAAAAATTGCTAGCAGGTGGCTGCTAGTGACTTTCCGTTCGACCGTAACCTGGTGTATTACGTCCTCCTGACGAAAATAGCTATTTTAGGCGTTATGTCAAAATGAACTATTTCGGCCTTTTGACGACAATAGTCGGTAAGAGTGCCCGGCGCGTATCTGGGAGACCCGGGTTCGATTCCCGGCTGGGTGAAACGGAAATTTTTTCTCTCTAAATTCCAATTCTCTTAGAATTCTTTAATGCCTAAAGGAAGTTATTCTCTTAGAATTTTTTTTTTAAGAGAATTCGAATTAAGAGAGAAAAAAATTTCCGCATCACCCAACCGAGAATCGAACCCGGGTCTCCCAGATACGCGCCGGGCACTCTTACCGACTAAGCTACCGGGAACCATAGCAATTCACTCTCAAATTCACCTCAAACACCGCCTTACCTCCTTTAGGCATTAAAGAATTCTAAGAGAATTAGAATTTAGAGGGAAAAAATTTTCGCTTCACTCAGCCGGGAAGCGGTTTGTTTACTTGTAAACAAACAGCAGCAATGACAGAAAACATGATTCAAATGAAAAATGTTCCGTTTATCAAACTAAACATGAATGCTCTTATGCATTTTTCTCTACTCTTATTATGTCCGATGATATTGAGGGACTAATGAATCGTCCATTTTAATAACACGGGCCAAGGGGTAAAATGTGACATTCGGATATCTCACAAAATAATCCAACCAGGAAAAAAATCCATGTATTGAAATATGTTTTGTTGGACAAGGAGAAAATTTGTCATTTGAACTATTTTTTTCTACTGATCACTTTTTTGCATCGTATGTTTGTATAACGACCTTCAAATTTGGATTCTACGCACAAAAAAAAATACCAAGTCAACCGGTAACCCTCAAAATGGATAGCAAATGGTACCTAGCATGTGGTCTGTGGGGCGAACCTCGCAATCATTTTCGGATCCTGAGATATTTTTTAAAAACTCATCCAGAGGGAATTGCGTTAGCTCATTCTTTCACTCTTTTACTGAATTCATGTTACAAACTCCACTAATGTTTTATTGAATTTTTTTCAAGGTCGGTGGAACATACACAAAACCTGTGATTCTTCCCCCACAAATTGTGATTGGAGCCTTCGGAAAAGTGCAAAAAGTTCCTCGTTTTGACTTCGAGGGGAACACAATAACTGCAAATATTATTTTTGTCAGTTGGGCGGCGGATCACCGAGTCGTTGATGGTGTTACAATGGCCCAATTCTCAAATCTGTGGAAGCACTATGTGGAAAATCCCTCCCACCTTCTTGTTTAAAAATCAAAATTTTCCAATGAAAAGTAACAATTTTTACCTCCAAAAATGTCGAAACAAGCGGACAACGGCATTTTGTTTCCGAATGAAAGGCTTGTATTTGAGCGATTTTTCGATTTTCTAATTTTGATGGCAAATGGTCATGGTAATGTTATGAAACGTGGGAAAATTATGTTTTTAGGGTCATGACTGTATATATGTGTGTAACAACTTGGGTTTTTTGTGATCCATTTTTAGAAAATTCAACATAAATACGGTGAAATTTAGCCATAAAAGTCTGAAATTTCGGCTCACGGTACCCTAGTAGAAATCAAATGTCCGAGCACCGTCGCCTGGATTTTCCAGAGGCGACTATCGCATAGCATACGTGTGACTAATGGCGGAACATCCCCGCTAGCGCACCCAATATGTGAGACCCAATGTCCGGGCGTGCGCGCCCACTGAATGTCGCCCTGCCGACCAGAATTTCTACTAGGATAGCTATGATTAAGCTTAACTTGGGTGCGCTGTTTCAGCCCCATTAGTCCAGTAGTTCCTGAGACTTCTTTAATTTTCGTTTTTCCTCAATATCTCAAAACCTAATCCAGCGATTTCAATTTTTCTTTCACAATACTCGTCTCGATGGCCTCTATCTAGATCAATAAATATATATATACCCATTCACACAAAATTCGCAGATATTGCTGTTTTTCTGTTTTTTCATGAAAATTCTTGTTTACACGATAATTTAATAAAAATGGAGATAGCGAGTAGAAATTTTGTATGCTTCTAGCTTTTATAACATAAAAGGTTGATATTATGGATGGGCGCAATCGGCCGAGCGGTTCTTGAGATATTCAACCTTTTGTGTCAAAATATTTCTTCAAATATCCTACTACTGGACGGATTTCAATCTTTTTTCAAAATACTTGTCTCGGTGGCCACTATCTAGATCATAGATGTTTTCGTTCCTTACAATTTTTCATTCTTGTACGCACGATATTTGGAGAAAAATGAAAATAGTAAATTGAAATTTGTTGTGATTATATTAGGTGTACAAATTGATAAGGTGTTTTTTTTTCATCAAAATCAGAGTTTATTATAAAAAAATAAAAAGACATTTAACGGTCAAAATATTCCTCATTATTATCGATGACTTTACTCCACCTCACTGGCAACTGACGAATTCCTTCGCGCAAGAAACTTGGCGATTTTGACTCAATAAATTCATCGATGCTTTTTTGGATCTCGTCGATTGTTTTGAAGTGCTCATCAGCTAGGTGGTGTTGAAGAGACCGAAATAGGTGGTAGCCAGATGGGGCGAGATCAGGCGAGTAAGCCACGTGAGGGAGAACCTCCCATTATAATTGGCAGATAGTATCCTTCGTCGCTTTGGCGATATGCGGTCGAGCGTTGTCATTCTATAGAATCACTTGTCTACTTCCGCTGCCAGTATATGGCCTCTTTTGCTCTAATGCATCGTTCAAATGAATGAGCTGTTGTTGATAACCCTTCGCAGTAATAGTTTGGGCAGGTTTAAGTAGCTCATAATATGTCACACCCTTCATATCCCACCAGATACTCAGTATTACTTTTCTCGCGTAGACATTGGGTTTCGGAGTCGACGTCGATGGTGCGCCGGGAGTTATCCACGATTTTTTGCATTTAGGGTTGTCTTATAACACCCACTCTTCTTCGCCCGTAATGATTTTGTATAAGAAATCTTTTTTTTTAAATCGAGTGAACAGAGATAGCGCCGTCTCCAGTCGTCGCTCCTTATTTTCGGGGCTCAGATCATGAGAAACCCATCTATCTTCCTTTTGAATTTTGCCAAGTTGATGTAGGCGATGAGAAATGCATCGTTGAGTCACTTCGAGTTGTAGTGCAAGCTCTGTTTGGCTTTCAGCAGAATTTTCAGCCAAGAGTTGTTCGAGTTCTTCATCGCTGAATTTTTGCGGTTGACCCGGCCGTTCTCGATCCGAAAGGTCGAAATCTCCGTCTCTAAACCTCTGGTACCACTTTTTACACGTTTTATGTGTTTCAGCGTTATTTCCAAGAGCAATACAAATCATTTAAGTAGCCTCGACAGTATTTTTCTTTAATTGAAATGCAAAAAGAATGCAGTGCCTCAAATGTTGCTTATCGACAGACATCGTGTTTACTACTATTTTTTAAAGTTATGTAAGAAGTATTTACTGCTTCGGTAATTGAACACTACCAACATACAAAATATTGAAATATTAAGTTTTTGAACAAATTATAAACCGCGAAATATAGGGGCACCTTATTAATTGCTACACTTAATATCTCTCACACTCCAATGGAATGAGCATATAAAGACACAGATGAGCAAAACCTATGTCTCGCTATGGGTATGGAGAAGAGTCATGGGCACAAATTGGGGCTTCAGTCCTAAAATCAGCGTGTGGCTGCACAAAATGGTTCTGCTGCCGCGGCTCACGTATGCCGTTCTGGTCTGGTGGCCCCGGGCGGAGAAGGTGGAGATAAGGAACCGGCTAAAGGCCCTCCAGGGTAACTTCCTGAGGGCGGCGACCGGGGCCATGATGAGACGGCTTTTCATGTTAACCTCTTTTAACAATCGAAGCAATTATGAAATGTAAAATTTTGAAAACCCTCACCTGGCGCGACCTTGGGTCAGAGGTCGCCGGGGCTCGGTTAATAATTTGTTGAACTGTTGGGCGCCAGTTGATTTACACAAACCAACAAAGAACGATCAAATGAAAATAATAGGTTCGATTGGAAGACCCTTGGAGTGATGATCGGCGAGAGGAGAGACAGCAGAAATAGTTTATTACTTACGAATGATGCGACAGCTCGGGAATCGACTCTCTGCGGTAATCTCCAACGGTGTATATTGTACTAATTGATCGAGGTCACTCAAATAATAACGATACAGAACATACAATGAAACAACATTTAATATTCAAATAAATGAAAATATAGCAGAGATTGCTAGACAACGGTAATTGAATAATGGTGCGTAATAGTCGAATATACAGCGTGACAACTCGTGGTAACGCGCAAGCGAGAGTGCCCTTCGACTTGTTGCTTCCCGTCGGGCTCTGGTCCGATCGATATTTTAGGCGCACGCGCCGTCTAATTTGCTTCGCTCTGGCACTCGAGTAGGCGCGTAGAAATACGATTTAAATAAATTTCTTACGATAATTTAATGGTTTTAACTGATCGGTACTTAAACTATTTTAATTAGGAGATTCCCGAGGTGTCAGATCGGACTCTACGCCGGGGAAATACTATCTTTTCACATTCTTCCCCTTCGAACCCTGGCGTATAGTAGCGAGATGACAACTGTCGCTCTTTTGATCGACCTGTTTTGGTAAAGAAAGATTATTTTGAAAATTCAACAAAGTGAAATTAATGTGAGCAATAAACGATCTCTGCTGAGTGAGGTAAAGAAATGTTTGATATGTTAATGAATTGAAATGATCCTTGATCGAATTAACGTAATAATAATAAAGAGGAATAATAATGAAAACAATGTTGTTGATCGTTGGGCTCCTCGGCTGGATGTCGTTGCTCGGATGATCGAGGACATTCTACTTCTGGTATTTGGTTGAGTTGATAGCCGAGAAGATCGTCCCATCTGGAAACTCAGGTCTTTCTTCCATTATACGATCGAGTTTCTCGTCTGCTTCAGGCGTGAAAAGTGCTTGGAAGGCGAGCTGACGTCTTTCTTCTGTCAATTTCATTGCTCTGGCTGCCAGTAGAATCTGAAGGTCTTTTACACCATGGAGAGCCTTCTCACGGACCAGACATGCTCTTACGCGGTTCTCGTAGTCCTTGGGATCATCAAATTTGGTGATGCCTTTCCTTCTCAAGCTTGATCCTGCCGCTCCCACCATGTAGCGATGGTCCTCAGGGATCAAGTGCTCTGGCCAGGTGGCGTAGGTGAGTCGGAGATACTTTCGATGTTCCTTGTGGCGAATGTTGCACTCAGGACATTCTGGGCAGTATAGTTCTAGGGGTCGTGAGCACCCTGAGCATTTATCCAGTGCGTGTTCATGCTCAACTCCGTGTGGGAAAGGGCAGTCTGCTTCATCAAATCCGTCTGCTCCACAAATCTTGCAGAACCCTGGACGGAATGGGATGCTGCAGTCCTTGAATTGGTGAGCGGCTGATCTGCAATTGACGCATCCACGATGGTACTGCTTCTGGCACTGGGTGACGTATGTTTGGGTACCCACATCAACGCTCTGCGGTTTGTCCTTCAGCATTTTCTGCAGTAATCCTTTTGCCCGTTTTGTGATCAAATCCTTGAGTAATAGTAGGCTGATGATTCTCGCATCAACCATATATAAAGGCTGCTGTTTGCCTGGGGCGTTGATCAAGTTCGACTCCCAGCTCTTGGAGGGTTTCGGCGAAGGAAGGCATTCCTTTAATTGGGGCTGGTTTAATAGTGATCGATGGAGCCAGCTGAGTCTGGATCGTTGACTTTAGTCAATACTACGCCAGTTACTTTATCTGTCTTCACTGCGTGTTTGAGAATAGCAAGGCGTTGTCTTCGATCATTTTTTTGTTCGATCTCTTTTGCTGTAATGATCGGAGTGTGTTTCTGTCGGGTGGACTGTAAGTCTGGATATTTCAAGTTCCTTATCTCTGTGAGGAGCTGTTCAATTTCGGCTCCTTTTGAACTTGTTCCAGGAGTCGTTTCAGTCAGAATCATTTCCGCTGACGTATATGAGTCAACAGAAACCTCACTGGAGTTCTCACCTGAGGTCTGGGAAGGGCTGGATGCTTCTGATGAAGAGTCAGGTTTGACTGGGGTCGTTGACTTTTCAATCAGGGGATCTTCCTCGGCAAGACTAGCTCCGAGTAATTCACCAGTCTGTACCGAGTCAGTTGATTCTACTGGAAAAGTTGTCTTCTCTTCCTCTGATATGCAGAGCTCAGTATTGTTTGATAGTTTTATTCCGATCTCATCAGGGTTGTTATCTGTCTTGCTCGATGGGGTTTCGATCTCTCGTGTCGCCTCAACCATTGCCTCGACTTTGGTCGATCCTGGGTCTTCTCGTAGTTCCCGAATGATTCCTTGTGATGATGGCTTTGTTGAAATTTCTTCGATCTCCATGTTAGTTATGAATGAGCCAATGAGTGTTATGGATGATTGGGGTATCTGGGAAAAATAAATTTAATTAATTCTCAGGCTTCTACGAGGAATTTTTAGATCTGTTACATAATATTTTCCTAGACTCTTATCTTTTCTATCTACCAGTTCTACGATCACAGGCTCAACTAATCGTTTAACAATGGCTGGACCAATATATCTGTGAGCTAACTTGAATGAATAACCGTCTCCCTTATTGCTAAGTTTCTTATTGGGGTAGTAAACCTCGGTTCCCACTTTGATTTCTACATTCAAACTTTTGCCGATATTGGCTTTGGCTAGACGTTTGTCCGAATACCTTTTTAACTGATCTTCAATTTTGTGTCGGAATTCATCGATCGTCTTTATTCTTTTCACCCATTCTTTGACAGTGTCATCAAATGAACTTTGATTCGGATTCTCTTCCAATTTTGTGACATGTTTAGCTACAGCTTCGCGTCCATGGTTCAAAAAATATGGAGAAATCCTACTTCCTGAGTGTGGGACAGTATTATACGCAAACTGGATTTTGGATAGATTTTCGTTCCACTGCTGATGTTGTTCAGTTATGTACGCTATGATCATGGGTTTAATCGTTCGATTAACGCGTTCCACCGGATTTGCCTGGGGAGGGGCCAATGTGGTGGTCAGATGTTCGACTCCCCTTGCGATCAGAAAAGGTTTCACATCTTTGTTAAGATATTCTAATCCGTTTTCAGTAATTATCGACCTAGGCGTTCCCCAGCGATCAAAAATCATGTCCAACGCTTTTACAATGGCTTTCCCCATTCGATTTCGCGTTGGTATGAGTTCAATGTACTTGGTGAACAGATCCTGAATAACGACTACATTTGAATTTCCCTTTTTCGATCGAGTTTGCGTAACAATTGTGTCAACAGACAATTGGGCCCAAGGATTTTGCAGCGGTCTGGTCATCAGTGGGCCCTTGATAGGATTTTGGTTATATTTCACACGTGTGCAGATTTCGCACTCGGCAATGTAGGTTTCAATATCTTTGGTCATTCCGGGCTAGTAATAATACTGACGAATTCGAGTGTTTTTTCTGCACCAAGGTGGCCCGCTTGTGGCAGATCGTGGTTTTCTCGTAAGACTGTGATAACATCCGTGGCTCTAACTACCTTTTTCCATGGGTTTTCGTCGTCGACCAACGCTTTTTCGTAATCGGGACGATAATAAAATGAGTCTTCTTTTTCGATTTTCCACTCAGTGAACTTTTCCGGTTGTTTTTGTACTAAATTGAATTTTGTCTCGAACCAGTCTTGATCGCAGATAGTATTCAGTTGAATTCTACTTTTCCTAGCTTCTTCAATAGTTTCCTCCCAGCCTGAAGGGTCGATGTCTACATCGAACATACGAGAGAGCGCATCGGGCCCTTCGTTCGTTGTACCGCGTTTGTGTTTAACCGTCATGTCATGCTGGTACAAATAGATTGCCCAACGTGCAAGCCTACCAATCGGATTCTTGAGCCCGTGGAGCCACCGGAGTGCTTGATGATAGGTCACGACCTTGAAGGGCATGCCTTCCAGATAACATCTTAATTTTTCCACCGACCAAACCACTGCTAAACATTCTTTTTCTGTGGTGGTGTAGTAGATTTCTGGACCTCGGAGTGGTCGGCTCAATACCTCGATCAGATTCTCTTGACCTGTTTCGGGATTTTGTTGGACTAAAATTCCGCCTAATCCGAAATCACTCGCATCGGTATAAAGAACGAAGGGCTGGCCTGGTATAGGTACAAATAGTCTTGGTGCTTCTGCAAGGGCTTGTTTGACTTGTTCAAAAGCTTGTTGTTCAACTTCTGTCCATGCCCACCGCGATCTAGGGCTAGTTAATTTATTGAGTGGTCCCTGAATTTTCGCAATGTTTCTCAAGTGTCGGTGGTACCAATTGACGAGTCCAGTGAACTGTCGCAATTGGGTTCTGTCTTTGGGCACCGGGAAATCGAGGATCGGTTGGATCTTTTCCGGGTTAGGACGCATGCCATGTTCATCGATTATATACCCTAGCAATTTTACTTCTCTACATGCAAAACTACTTTTTTCCCGGTTAATGATCAACTTTGCTTCACGTAATTCCTCGAATACGATCGATAATATTTTCATGTGCTCGTCAAGATCTTGGCTTACTATGATCCAATCATCAAGGTAGGTAAATACTGGGTCTCCCTATTTATTCGGTGGGTTTCGTTCTGTGATTTTATCTTTAAGTTTGCGCTTCAAAATATCCATCAGTCGTTGGAATGTCGATGGTGCTCCCGTGAGACCCATTCGAATAACCCTTTACCGTCGACCACGAATGCAGTATATTTACGACTGTTCTTTCCATGGGGATTTGGTGGAAAGCCTCGCTCATATCGAGCGTCGAAATTATTTTTGCTTGGTGTAATTGTGATAGGATCGATCTCATATTGGGGAGGGGATACGCTGGCTTTCTTGTTTGCCTGTTGAGAGGTTTATAATCGACGCAAAACCGTAGGCCGCCATTGTATTTCGGAGCGACGACAGGGGAGCTGGACCACTCATTCGTCTTGGCCCAAGTGATGTATCCTTTTTTTAACAATCGATCAGTTTCTTCATCAATAAATTTTCCAATCAGTTCGCTACGTCGATAAGGTTTTCGTCGACTTGGGGTCGGATCATTCAATTCGATCTCGTGTTTGATGAGGTCAGTGACCCCGGGACATTCTTTATCGATCTTACTGAATTCCTCGTTCAAAAATTGCTTAAGCTTGCTCGATTCGTGGATCGAGAGCGTGCGTAGTTCAGTAGGAATGACGTAACGGTGGGATAGTGGGTACGTCAGTTCGCTTCCCGCCAATGTCCACGTTCGACAGAATGGGTCAATGGATACTTTGAAATTTAACCAGAAGTCCATACCAAGAATCAGATCCCCTGATAATTCTGACATAACGCTGAACCATTGTGGTCCGAATACGTCCCCTACATCGATAATAAAACCCGCACCGCATAGAGTCTTCACTAATGACTGATTACCTAAACGTACTCCCACTGAAGATGATTCATCTTCTTTTAATTTTATTGTTTGGAGATGTTTAACCCGATTATAGGCTTTTTCGCTCAAAAATGATCTCTCCGCGGCACTATCGATTATTCCTCGGATTTTTTGTTCAAAAATCGTTATTTCAACAGGGATTTTCGCAGTTCGAACCGGTTCTTTGAGACCTTCACCTTCGCAATAGACTCTACGTTGTGCTAGTTTATATACAGGGTGTTTCAGAAGTACATGTACATCTGAACACCCTAGGATCAGGGGGTGATTCTGAGCAGAAAAGTCCTTTTGCACTTTTTGATCAGACTCAACACTAAAAAGTTATTGGCAATTAAGGGTGGGCCGATGGGGAGTGATTTTTAAGCGGGCGCACATCCATGTGATATGCAGCATATGTGTGTGTGCCCGCCCCACCATTCTACGAGACAAAAGAGCGCAACGATATTGCTCTCTCTCTCTCTCTCTCTCTCTCTCTCTCTCTTCGCTGGAATGACGAAGAGGGGAGAATGAATGGGGGAACGTAATTCCCCCTCCACACGCAATGGAAGGACGATCAACCGATCAGGACAGACCTGAGTAGAGGCCCGGATCGGGGGGTTTGACTGACTCCAAAAATTTTAGTTGGTACCCCACGGGAAAGGCGGCGTCCCGGTCGA
Organism: Diachasma alloeum; assembly: GCF_001412515.2. NCBI lineage: Eukaryota > Metazoa > Arthropoda > Insecta > Hymenoptera > Braconidae > Diachasma > Diachasma alloeum. Next base: position 101,093 of record NW_021680884.1, on the reverse strand, counting down.
AGTGTCGGTAAATGTGAGTCGGGTGCGTGAGTAACTCGGTAGTAGCAGTCCCGCTGTGACAGGGACAGGTTCGGAGGGGGATTGTTGTCCGCCTTGTACTCAATGTTTCCTTTATGTTTTTCATTTGATTTATTCGCCGACTAATTAATATTAAGGGATGAAACAAAGACTGTTGAATAGAGAATTAAATTCCCTATCCATCAACCCTCGTTTCATCCCTTAATCTCTGCAATAAAAAAATTAATATTGCGACGAAAGTCACGGCGCTATAAGAAACCCAATGTTTTCTCGGCGCAGAGTGACTCCCCAATAATTCGCCCGCTAATTAAAAAATCGTCTCTTTCCTCCTAATTAATATTAAGGAATGAAACCAATGCTGTTCGATGGAGAATTAAATTCCCCATCCTTCAACCCCCGTTTCATTCCTTAATCTCGGGAATGAAAAAATTAAAACTGCGACGAAAGTCGCGGCGCTATGAAAAACCTAATGGTTTCTCCGCGCAGTGATTCCCGACAACTTGCCCGCTAATTCAAAAATCGTATCTTTTCCCCTAATTAATATTAAGGAATGAAACCAATGCTGTTCGATGCAGAATTAAATTCCCCACGCAATAACCCCCATTTCATCTCTTAATCTCTCTAATGAAAAAATTATAACTGCGACGAAA